>NC_056628.2:39373739-39673739 GCF_002870075.4 Lactuca sativa
AAGAAACCGGTAATACTGTCGTTACCAGAGTTGTTTCTGCATCACAACTGTTAGACAAAAGCAAGGATAAATCATAGGCATTCATATGTTCATTTAAAATATCTGGTTCATTCTGCGGAAACGTGACAACAGGACATGAAGACGAAGGTGTGGTGGTAATGTCGGAAATCGCAAATGGAAAGCGAGATTCATCAAAAACAACATCTCGAGAGATATAAACACGACCTGTAGTCCTATCGAGACATTTATAGCCTTTATGAATAGAACTATAACCCAGAAATGTGCACATTTTGGAACGGAACTTAAGTTTTCGTGAGTTATATTTACGTAAATTTGGCCAACATGCACAGCCAAAGGTGCGAAGAAACGAGTAATCAGGCTTGAGTTTGAGGAGACGAGTAATAGGAGTTAAATTATTAGTTGTTCGACTGGGCATTCGATTTATAAGATAACAGGCTGTGAGGAAAGCCTCATCCTAAAACCGAAGTGGAAGAGAGGAATGAGCTAATAGGGCTAACCCTGTTTTGACGATATGGCGATGTTTTCGTTCCGCCATCCCATTCTGTTGTGAGGTATGAGGGCATGAGACACGATGTGAAATGCCTACACGTCGAAAATATTGGTGGAGTTTATGATACTCACCTCCCCAATCAGATTGAACAATTCGAATCTTAGCATTTAGAAGACGTTCAACGTGATTTTGAAAGTTATAGAAAATTTGCTCAACATCAGACTTATTTTTAATGAGATAAATCCAAGTATAACGACTATAGTCATCCAAGAAACTAACATAATATTTAAAACCACCACTCGATACTTGAGCGGGTCCCCAAACATCAGTGTGGACAAGCTCAAGTGGAGATGAACTAACATGAACAGAAGTTTTATAGGGTAATTGATGACTCTTAGCACGTTGACATGCATCACAAACATAAAACTTATTATCAAAAGAACAACCTAACTTATTTGACTGTAAAATAGACTTGACTACTTTTGAAGTGGGATGACCAAGACGTTGATGCCATTGAGACGACGAGACTCTGACACTGGATGATGCATAATGAGGAGTTTGGGGAGTACGAATGAGTGGCACCGGGTAAAGTCCTCCTTTGCTTCTACCGAATAGAAGGGTTCTCTTCGTGACCTTGTCCTTAACAAAAAAAGCATGTTTGTGAATTTCAATGAAAACATTATTGTCACAAACAAGTTTGTAAGCAGAAAGCAGGTGTTTGTTAATGTGAGGAACATGGAGAATATTTTTAAGATTAAGAGATGTGCCTGAACCAAAATTTTTTGCATGACCAATATGAGAAATAGCCAAACCTGCTCCATTAGCAACTTGAACTTGGTCCTTGCCCTGGTATCTTTCTTGGTTTATCGTGAGTCGATCAAGATCACTGGTAAGGTGGTTTGTAGCACCAGTATCAATGTACCAAGCTGGATCGTTGTTGTAGTTGCTTGTCATGACACTGTTGCCTCCACGATAATCTTCAGACTGATAAGCATGATTAAACCTGTTTCTGCAGTTTAAAGCCATATGACCCGGAATTCCACAAACTTGACATATTGGTCCTCCATTACTTCTGCCACGGCCCCTGCCACGGCCACGGCTGCCATTACCCCGATAATGTGATCTTTGATTATGGTTTGAAGCATGGTTGTTGTTGTAGTTTCTTCGAGAAGAGTTCGAATCTTGACGGGTTGCATTGTTTGCTGACGATGCAAACTCTGTGATGTTGTTGTTGATAGCACTAGCTTGTGCCTCATTTGCAATTAGGTAGGAGTAGAATTCAGGAAGTGTAATTGTTTGTTGATTGCTCAAAACAGTGATTGTTGTAAACAGATCACTGTGACCAGGACCCAAACCAGCTAAGATATAACCAATCACTTCTTCATCTGTCATAGGATGTCCTATGTTTGCCATGGTATCTGCATATCCGATCATCTTTTGGTAGTATTCTGCTGCCGAAAGGTCTCCCTTCTTGGTGGTTGACAGCTGAGTTCGAATCTGGATGGTATTTCCTTTGTGTTGAGCAGAAAACATCGTGTGAAGTGACGTCCACAATTCAGAAGATGTGTTGGTGCATCGGGTGAGCTGTGAGATTACATCTTCTGTCATAGAAGATAACAGGGCCCCAATGATTGCTTGATCCTAAACTACCCACGTATTATATTATGGGTTGTCAGTTTGTCTTGCATCAGCACCAACTCCGGTGGTTATTTTGGCAGCAGGAGCGGGTGTAGTACCGTCGACATATCCATAGAGTTGGACACCTCTCAGAATTGGAACGACTTGTGCCTTCCATAACAGGAAGTTTGTCCTGGTTAATTTGCAAGAGATGGCAATGGCGATTTTGGAGGAATTGATATGAGTAGACATGGTGATGGCGTAACTGAGAGGAAAAGATCAGATAGCCGGAGGAGGAGGAAGAAACTCAGAAGCCCTAGGATTGGCTCTGATACCAAGTAGAAGAATGTTATTGCCGTAAATGACCATTTGGGTATTGATTGGTATTATATAACAATACAACTAAGAGATAAGATAGATCAACAAACCTGATCCTATCTTTACAATAAAATACATTCAAAATATTTTAACACTTATCTATACGTTTACAAAAACAAGAGATTACAAGCCTTGCAAGAAGCTAGAACTGAGCAAAACAAGGAACAACACAAATTACAAACAATTAAAAGGAAATTATTTATAAATAAATTTTATATAAAAGTAATAATACAAAATGATAACTAAAATAAACAAAATGGTGGATTTAAAGTTTCAAAGTTAATTACTATAAAAACAACTAAAGTGAGTTTTAAATTATTGATTAAACATGTTAATTATATGATGAAATTAATGATTATAAGTTTATGACACCAATTTAATTATGTAAGTTCATCGCTATAATCAAAAGCGAATTTATAAGCTTTATATTATGTTTGACATATTACATCTAACTTATAAGTTATCTAATTTTATAAGTTTTTTTTAGGTTGTCATGTTTGGCAAGTTAAAAAGTAGCTGATAAGCTAGCTTTTTAAAAAAAACTACTCAAAATACTTCTAGGCTTCGCAAAAATGTAAGCAACCAAGGTTTCTTCTAATGAGAATATGGTGAGGGTATGTAGATAGTAAAAATTGGTCTAGGATCTTATACCAATTGTAAAGTCTTGACTAGGAAGAGGTTTTTCGATGAAAGATTTAGGAAACACAACGCACATACTTAAAATCAAGATCTATATAGATAGATCAAGGTAGCTTGTTGGTCTTAGTCACAGTACACACATTAATAAGATTTTGAAGTGTTTCATGATACATGACTCCGAGCATAGTAAAATTATATAATGTACATAGTAGTCAGAATATATTGCCACATCATAGGCAAATCAAAAGGTAGTTGTATAAGGAAGTTCATTATGGACCTAAGAGTGGTGCCAAAAAATGAAGATCCATGAAAATATATTGTGACAACACTCGAGCTATGGTGATATAAAGGATACAAGAGAGAACAAGAAGTTTGGGCATATCAAGACGAGGTATCACTACATTCAAGAGGTAATAAATTCCGTAAATGTTTCAATCTTGAAAGTCCACATCTATCAAAACCTTGTGGGTTCTTTCACCAAGGTCATGCCCATAAAAAATCATTAGATACATATAATGGGAATTGGACTTCGTAGTGTTAGTAGCGTTTGGTTGATATTTAGTATTTTCGATATTTGGAATATTAAGTAGTTTTTTAGTGTGTTGTTGTATTATAGGAGCAATATTTCTTCATCTAGTACAATTGTGTTCCGATTTTGCTTGGTTTTTTCCTTGAATTGTTTTAAAAGTATGCTTAGTCAGTACCCCTTACGAGAATGATTATATACAAGACTATTATGAAGGTGTTGGAGACATTTGTGAGATGAATGTATCTTAGTGGAGGATCCAAAAATTCACAGGTTTTCATGAGATGAATATTGGACTAAGCTACTTTGATATTGCGCTTCATAGATCAATGTAACGAGGTAATGGTGTAAAGAATATCTAAGTTTATGTTATCCTTCAACCTGAGTATATATGCCAAGCACTAAATGAGTGTAGTGTTATACGTATAAGTACATCAAATACTGACCTAAAACATGGAAGTTATTGTAATGACTAGAAAATCATCTTAAGCAAGGAATTAAAAGAAAATGTAAAAATTTATTAACAATTAGTTATTAAATTAAAGTTGTAGTTCTCCCGGATACAATTCCATATATTTAAAGTTCGTCAAAAACAGAGTTCGTATGAAGAAGTTATGGCCGTTATAAAAGTACGTTGCCATTCTGAAAAGTCAGCAGAAAAGTCTGAGGGTGTGGGACGTCCCTTTTAAGGGCGTGAGGCGTCCTTTTTAAGGGTGTGGAGCGTCCATGGTGAGTTAGCAAAATCATGTGTTGATCATAAAAGGAGACGTGGCAGAACGTGATAGCTCCGAAAACGCCACTTGGCTAGGTGCGACTGTAACGTCCCAAAATTTTAAAACCAAAAATTTTGTTTTCATAATTACAAAACCATCAACCCAACATTTCCATAAAACCATAAAGGAAAATCAGAGTATGTCAATCAATCATCCCAATACATCCAAAATCAAATAAGGCAGAAATCATGGTGTGTGCGGCGCGATCACCCCGAGCTCTTCCCCTTCGAACCGGAAGTACCTGAAACACAAACTGAAAACCGGAAGCACGAAGCTTAGTGAGTTCCCTATACCGTATACCATACATATCAAACATATAATGGGCCATGCCCAGCAACCAACGGGCCCCACCTGGCATCGGGCCCCACCCGACATACATACAATACATACACACATGCAAGGTCACGCAAACAACTAGCATACAGATAACCATAATCCATGGATTAGAATTGGTGCCTTTTAACCGTTAACACACTGGGAAGAAACTCACCTCAAACTGCTAAAAAATTAGATAAATGCACGAACTGCTAATCTGGGAAATCTCCGCACTAAATATCATCAAACAATACCCTAATTAAAAATTAGGCCATAAACCTTAATCGGGGTCCCAACTCATCATCCTCAAACTTTAGGGTAAAAGACTATTTTACCATTTTCCTTATTGGGCCCAACTAGCTTGGCCCAATAACCCTATAGTGGCCCAAGTCCTATAAATGGGCCAACTCACAACCTAAGGTCCAACTATGGCCCAACAGATACAAAGCCCCAAAATCCACGTAAGACGCAAAGCTTAAAATAAGTCCAACTCCAAAAGGGACCAAAACCAATGAAACCTCACTGCTTGGCGTACGCCCTGCATTCCCTATACGTACGCCTCGTGTGACGTTGACCAGGAAACGGGCTGTTGACCCAGTACATGCAGCGTATTAAGGAGTATGCTCGGCGTACTGGCCAGAGTCCAAAAGGAAAACCAAGGGTCTTAATCCCTTAAGACCTTAACGTCCAAACCTCATATCTACATCATTTTAAGGTCTTAACACGTAAAGTTGGCAACTTTATATTTTTTCATGACTTAATGGGACCCAATACTCGTTTTTGACCATTAAGACCCATAATAAGAGCCCTAACTCATGCATGGTCTAAAATAACACATCAAGCTAGCATTTTTATGCACAAGGAACATAAGAAATGCTAAGATCTACCATCCTTAGCTTTTGGAGTAACTCATACTCCCAAGCTCGACTTAAGGGACTCTAAAATGCACAAAATCAAACCCTAAACTAGATCTATCATAAAGAACCATCAAGTTAAGAGCTTTATACCTCCAAAAGCTTTCCAAGTTGGTGATTATTCTGGATCCACAAGCTTCAACTGCACCAACGCAACTTCTAAGAGCTCTTCTTCCTTCAAGATCACCAAAAACACCCATAAATGTCACTTCCAAGCTCAAAACACTCCAAAAGGCAATTAGGGTTTCATTTTTAGGATTTGGAGAGGTGGAGGCTGGTCATAAGTAGGTCCAAGAGCAACTTAAGGTGTTTAAATAAGACTCAAACCCTAAAAATTAGGGTTTTCCCAGTTGGCCATACACCCCCGTGTACTCCACGTATGCCTAGCGTACGTGGATGCCTCCGCGAACAGCTTCTTGACCCAGTACACCCAGTGTACTCCTAGAATACGCCCAGTGTACTAGCCAGGGACCCAAACGCATAAAATTTTAAGTTTGAGGGAAAAAAGGGAAATACCTGAAATGTGAATATTACAGCGATGCGTCTCCACGCTTATATATATATATATATATATATATATATATATATATATATATATATATATATATATATATATATTGTCGTTTATTATGCATTTTTCTGGTGAGATCTATGAGTGCTTACATTGTGATGTGTAGTTTACGGAAGCACATACTAACGTTGATATACATGAAATCCATACCATACCGAGGCATAATATTTTGTTTCTTTATTTACAATATCATGATTTTAAAATGAGGGTCAGGACCCGAGTTGGAGTTTCGGGTTTATAATACGATGTTATTATAGACTCAACAACACATTGGATAGTTGAATTCCATGATGAGAATTCTTAACTTGATTAATGAGGGTTATAAACCCTAAGTTACGAGATAACTAGAAGTGAGCGATCGAGTTAATGGTTTACGGGGGTTAAGCTGTTTGCTAGTTGAATTATGAAACTCAATAATTCGTGTAACAAATGGTTACCGAATTTGGTTGATAGTCGAATAGAAGAACACTATAGCAGGTGTGATAGTAAATATGTACAAGTTCTAAGGAACTTGGTATATTACCTAACTAGGTTTGTACGAACGGTAGGCCAGAAAGCAGCACCAAGCATGAGGCCGAGCTAGCAGTTAGTCTTCACTAACTAGCCTAATGAGTACATGTGGATTTTCTGGGTATATAGAAAGATAAATGTTTTACATGAAATATGGGAATATTTCACCGTGTGTGATGGAGCTTGATTAAATGAAAATGTTTTATTGTTAAAAGATTTTAGAATATAAATCCCTGCCTTCCTTGGTTAAGGGATATGGGTATTGTTGGCTACTTAATAAAATGTTCGATTGTATATTATATAATTGGGCGATGAGATCTCTATATAAGCTGAACAACCACATAATTAGTTATTGATGAGTTTGGCAAAGGCCTATATGTGAATTGTATTATGAAATCTATAGAGAGTTGTTTAGGGAACAAAGCCTACCCGTGTATTTGTGTTGAAAGATTAGGATGTCTTCAATGTAGCTGATAATAAATCGTACTCCAAGGGTAAGTACCCATAGTATAAATAAGCTCCATAATTAATATGAACTTCCGAGAAAATTATTGGAACCAGGATCTGTCTGAACATATGTATATATAAGAAGCTTGATAGAAAGATATGTATGAAAAAGGCATTGGATGCCTCATATCTGATTAAGGATATAGTGTATTCTACAAATGAGTACTAGGCAGTTGATGATGAGTGTTGTTTGCAACATGTGACATGCACATGTGCCACAATTGTTTGGAGTCTCGTGATAGGTGATAACAGTTACACATGTTGGACCCCGTAACAGGCGATAACGATCACACATGTTGGAGCTGTTGGATTAGTGTCTAAGTCCATAACTATTTTGGTATGTACTTGACCCGATGGTGCATGGTCCTTTTGGGTTGCCTTCACCAAAGCGACTTGATAGGATGAATTATGGAGAGAGAGGATTAATTATGATTTATTAATATATTATGAGAATAATATATTAAAGGAGAATTCATATTGTTTAATTAATATTAGTCAATAATTAATTAGGAATTAATTTTGTGGCTAAATGACATTAATTAAACTTAAGGAACTAGAACTGTCAATTGTATGATGGTTCAATATTGAGCTAATGGACTCCATATTAGAGGGGTGAACGAATTCTATGGGGAAACCCATTAGAAATCGTCCTAGGCCTTTAAGGAAGGAGTCCATGGGTTGCTTAGGGCCTAAGCGGTCAAATTAGGGTTTCCTTGTTTGATAACCCGAATAGCCTCACTATTTAAAGGACCCTTGAGACTCAAAAACGTGGTGAACTAATTGATTAGGGTTTCCAGCCGTTTTTGGGTGTCTCCTCTCTCCTTATTCTCAATCCTCTTGCTCTTGGTGTATGTAAACCATTAGAGGAGTAACACTTGTGACTCGAAGCTTTCTAAAGTCTGTACAAGGAGGATTTGAGATTGTTATTGCTACATAACAATCAAGGTAAGATCTAAAAACCATTTCTCATGTTAATATGATTAATTGTATGCTAGAACTAGGGTTTCAAGTCTTGGATGAATTGCATGTACAATAGAGAAACCTAGATCCAAGCATTAGGGTTTGCATGAGCACATATGATGTTTTAATGGCTATAACCCATCAGTGGTATCAGAGCCTAGATTGGTTTCTATTGTATTGATGCCTTGGTTATTTGTTCAAGCTTCAAAAATTGAATTTTTGGTCCCCTGTCTGATGAACTCGGCGAGTTCCAATGTGGACTCGATGAGTAGCTCCAACTCGGCGAGTCCATAGAGGAACTCGGCGAGTTCGAGCGTCAGAAGGAGGTAGTTTCGGGATTTCTTGCTGTTTTTCTTGAGGATACTTGCCTTAACTGGTTTAGGTCATTAAAATCCGATTTTAAACATATATTTGAGTATATCCTTGACCAAACAAAAGATAATTACCAATTGATTAGATAATAACTTCCTTATATGATTAAAGATTGATTATTTGTATTAATTGGGTAACTTATCTTGCAAGAAATTGAAATTAGGTCAAATATAGATAATGACAAAATGAATTGTTTAATTTCTATTATTTGTTATTTGATCTTTATGTTGTGAAAAAGTTTCAATTATCTACCTTTTAGGTTTTATAGTTTAAATTTGAACTTAAAGGTTTCGTTTTGAAATTTAAATAGTTGAAACCCTAATGTTTTGAAATGTTTCAAAACTTGTCCTCAAGTTTTGGAATTTAAAAGTTGATTAAAAGTTTAATTTAGAAATGTTAAATTCTAAAACCCTAGTATTGTTTTGAAAAGTTCATATCACCCTTATGGTTTTATTAATTAATTAAAGTGTATAATTATTAAATTAGACCACCTAGTATTTTAAAAGTGTAAAATACACCCTATACTATATATATCATTAAAAGTCTAATATTAGATATGTATGAGTAAAGTGTCAAGTCTTACCGTTAGTAGGCCTCATTCACGAAGCTGGTCTATAAGGGGTGTTTAAGGAAATTGCCTATAAAATGGCGATTGAATGGGTATCCACTCTTACCCACCGCACTCTTGACTAGTGGAGGGTCGTTAGCCGAACGAGTAGGATAGGACAGAAACCTTCCATTATAAGTATAATGAAGTACCAAAGTAACTAAATGCTTTCATAAAATTCCCAATCTTAGTTACTTTAGGCAAAAGTGAATTGATGCAATTCCATGAAATTACACTTTCTGCCCTTGCGAAGACGTTAGTGGAGCGTGTGTGGTTAATCGGCACACTAAATGGTTCTAAGCAAAGGTAGCAAAGGGTGACTCAATGTTTGTCAGAGTTCGGTGGAGCGTGTGTGGTTAACCGGCACATCGAATAGGTGACTGTAACATGTGGGGGCACCATGTAAGTTTGCATGGTTATTCACACCCGCTTTGTGATCCTCGGTATCCCAGTCACAAACTAGAGGGGCATATCGAGATTTAAACATGCCATTGAAAGGTTCAATGAATCTCAAAAGATCTAGGAATTTTCAATAGATTTAAAACGTAAATTTATTTTTCGTTTTTCATGGTGGAAATTAGTGAATCGTCATTCATTTACCTTCAAATATTATGCAACTAGATTACGGCATCCCTTTTCTAGGTTGTAGAGTATTGTGTTGGGTCCTAGCCTTAATATCTCATTTGGGTGATTTATTAAGGACTCAATCAATCAACAAACTTGAATTTAATTTTTCTCCCGTTTTGTAGATGTCAAAGTATGACAACTATGGTCTTTCCAAATCCTGTGGAACAAGCTTTTCACATGAAGATGATATTCCACGATTCGATCGAGGAACACGAGATCATGCTTCACTTCCTCCACCTCCTCCTATTATTCTCCCTAACCCACAAGTTCAAATGATTGAAAAGTTCAAACTCACTCAAGCCCTTTTGGCAAGTAAACATGAAGAAGGAAAGTCAGTGTGTGCACACATCCTAGAGATGAAGTCACACATTGATAGATTAAGAATGTTGAGATCTGTTGTCTGTGAGGAGCTGGCTGTTGACTCACTTCCTGACTCATATAGTAAGTTCGTAAGAGAGTACTATATTATGAACCACGACGTAACCCTCATTAATCTCACCTATATGCTTATTGCTGCTGAATCGGCAATGATTTGGCGCACTGGAAAAGCAAAGTTGATTGGTGGATCGGCCTTCCAGACCTCTATGGATATAGGCAATGGCAACAAAAGGCATGCCATGATCGAAAAGTTTGATCATAAGAGAAAGGCAAAGTCAGAAGTAGTTCCGTGTGCCGTTCCAAAAGAGTCAATTTGCTTTTATTGCCAAGAGAAGGGGCATTGGAGACGAAACTGTCCTATTTACCTAAGAGATCTAAGAGATGGGAGAGTCAAAATGTATGACTCTGCTTTAGGTAAAATCCATTAACTAACTCTCTTAAGTTCCTATTCTAGATTCTTAATACATGATGTGATAAGATTACATTTCGATGTCTTGTAGGATCGAAGAAAAGAAAGGAAGCTTAAGGGAAGAAGTGAGCGGAATCTAATCGTGAAGAAATGGATTTCGATCGCATTACTTGACGATTAGATTCTTGAGCTACTACTTAGAGTTAGAATAGATTGCTAAGAAATATGTATTAACATAGTTTTTCAATGAATTGCTTTGTAAGGACAAATTTTTCCGCAATAAAATAGATTTTGATTTTATATTTATCCTTGCAATGGCGTGTATGAAAATTTGATGTTTGAAAGTTTCTATTATTAGCAATAATGGATTTGATTCTTAATTATGTTATTTATGGAAAGGTCAAGAATTTACCAAATAGGGAAAGTTTCTCATCGCCCAAGTTTCAATTGGATAGAAACTTGGAATCATACAACAAGTATTACATGATGAATGAGAAGTTTCATATTTGGAAATTAGACTAATTCGTTGACAAAGTGTCAAGTGAAGGACTAGGAGATCAAGTACACAAGGTTGTGTGTTGATCAAGTCCACCACAAGAGTGACAAAGATATTCGTCATGATTTACTAAAGGTTTAGTGGATACGATTATACTTATAAGATTAAGTGTAATTCCGAGTTGATTTGAAAGAGTTTAAATCAACAGCAGAACGAATAAGAAGAATCAAGTAGGCAGAAAGATAAAAGTTTCTCTATTCTAAGAAGAAGGGAGAGTAACTTTATTATGTTTTATGATAGGTCTTAATGATTAAGAACCATATCTCAATTGATCCTCTAAGTGGGTCTTACTGCAGTTGTATGTCTGAGAAGAGGAATCAAGAATTGAAGAAATGGTTAAATCAAGAAGTCAGTCATCCTTCGTTCCAAAAACAAGTCTTAGAGTTAATATTGTGACAATGAGTGACAAGTCTTAAGAAGGTTTATAACATTCATCAAATGTGGAATTTGAAAAAAGGTTTTCTTATTACCGCACATTTGAAATTGGAAAGTTGTGATGTCTTAGGTAAGACAAAGACCAACTAGGACCAATTTTGTGAAATGTTTAGTCTTGATAAAAGCTACACTAACTCTTGAATATTTGTTTGTCGAAAAATGTTGATTGACAAGAGAATCTTATATGTCAAGGAGTCAGTGGGAGTCTTAATGGTCTTGAAAAGTTTCAAGAACTAATCAAGAATAAACCTTATCAATCATCACTAGCACACGACTTGAGGTTTACAACCTATCGTGTTGACACTATCTTGTTTCTGTGCCGTTCCAATTGAGTTAATTATGCGTGTAAGTTCTATGAGTTCTCATTTGAACGCATAAAAGGCAAGCACCTTCATCAATGAAAAGTACATTGATAGGAAAGGGTGAGCTGCTTAACTACTTGGAAGACATGGTGGGCAGCCGTGTTACAATAAGGCAAGAGATCAAGATTGAGAAGGTTCGGTCCATATGAATTTGGATTTGTCGCAACTTTGGTTTTGACGAATTCGCATGGATAGGAACACATACATCGTTAAAATCTAAGTGTCATAAGTTTTCCTTCTTCGTGAAAATGACTGTGAGGAAATGATTTCACTAAGAGAGATTTTAAGAAGATACTGATTGTGAAGTTGAATTCTTGAATTCGATTATGGTTACGGTATCCCTTTCCATGATTCGAATTATGAGATTTGGCAATTAATCTGAATTGTTTAGACACACATATGAGTTATCTAAGGCAAAGGTGTATAAGTTTGATAAACTTAGAAATATGAACTTAAGAAATTCAATAAGTATTGTTTTCTGAAAGTTAAGCTATACATGTCAAAGCTAGTGGGAGCATAAGTGTTATGTTTATATGATAATAATCATCATGATAGTGGGAGCATAAATGTTGTGCTTGTATGATTATTAAGGCAAGTATTGCAAGTTAGCAAAATTAATTATAGAAAACAAGAGTTATACTTTGCAAAGTCGTAAGGGTTGAATAGTTGTTTTACTATAATTAAGGGAGAGAATATTATGCTTCATTTCAAATCTAAAGGCTTAGGTTATGGAATGTTAATAAATTTAGTCAAGAGTACATAGTGCGTTCTCAAAATTTCGATTATGATTGTGGCATCCCTCTTCATAGTTCGAATTGAGAGAATGTGACACATAAAATATTAAGGCAAAAGATTGATAAAGTATTGTATCTTTATGTAAGACATTATGCATCGTATCCCATACGCGTCGGCTAAAGGATCAATTGCAGATGCTATAATATTTGACCGTTCTAAAAATTTTCCAAATGTCTAGCGCATTTAGAGGGAAAAAGGACAAAAATCGGTTTTGACTAAGATAATTAAACAACTATCAAAGGATGATCCAAAGTTCGCTGAGGATTGGTCGCTTGTGAGTAGTTAGAAGTATGGTATTGGATGGACCATATCGACATTATTATGAATAGATAAGATTCTATTAAGAATGAGTTGTCATATGGCAAATATGGAAATGTTTCCATATTGGGAGTTAGATATTGAGAATCTATATCTAGATTAGAAACTTTTATCCAAGAAGGATGTTCAAAGGAATATACTTTGAGTGAGAGACATCATATCTATAGAATTGTTTCTGATAGAGATTAGTCAAGTCTTGATGATTTTGAGCTATGACTTTACGAAAGAATCATTGCATAAAATGTTAGAATCTAGCATAAGTAATAAGAATTTGATATTCTTATACTTATGATAAGGATTGAGAGTTGTGAAATGAATATAATTGGAAATGTGTTCATCACAAAGTAAGGACCGTAGGTAAACATTGTGTGCATGCTGAGAGCATGGGACAAGTGTAGTAATATTTCAAGTAAGAAGTTAATTACCCGAAACAACAAATAATGAGTAATCAATATGGTGATTAAATAAAATGTTTTATTTATACCCAGAGTTTGTGGCCATATGGGATTAGTATTATTCTTGTGTTTCACTTTGCATGTTTTGACTTCCTGAATAATTAAATTGGTTCAGACAATCAAATTATTCGAACGGACCACAGTCATTTTTATGTTGGAAGTAGGTATGAATGAAGACTATCGTGAATTGGTGTGTGGATTGTCTAATGTGTATTAGACATAAGCAAATGTTTGCTGCAACGTTCATGAGTGCTTATGAATATGATCTGAGCATTGGATTAAACCCACGCTCACTTGATCACTTCATGGATTTTATCACGAGTGATTGGTGAGACGATAACATCTTATATTCTTGAAACTGAGATGTGCGAGTTGTATCTTGCGAGTCAGTTACACATTGATAATATGTAAACGCACCAGTAACTTGGTGTCATAAAACATATTGTTGTGTGTGATTCGGTGAGTGAGTGTAAGCAAGCATTAAATCAAAGTTTATCTGTTCCTTTTATCCAGAGTAGGATGAAAGCGATATCTGTGGGCCCCTCGATGATTTAGTGATGACACCTAAGCGCTTGGCCAAGCCGGGACTAATTTGATGTGTTCAATTGTAGTCTATTGTCAGTCGTCGTAAATCGGAAATCAAGAAACAACACATAGACAGAGAGAATGATTTAAATCCATGTCTCAGTCTA
Source organism: Lactuca sativa (assembly GCF_002870075.4). NCBI lineage: Eukaryota > Viridiplantae > Streptophyta > Magnoliopsida > Asterales > Asteraceae > Lactuca > Lactuca sativa. The sequence continues at coordinate 39,387,967 of NC_056628.2, forward strand.
TACGATATCTAGAATGGAGGAATATATGATCCCTTATCTAAAGGACACGTATCTGATAAGATCAGAGTTGACAGCGGCTTTTGAAAGCTACGATTGCAGATCAGGATCTGAAGTCATACGCAGAATAGTTATTAGACTTATCCAAGTGGGAGACTGTTGGATTAGTGTCTAAGTCCATAACTATTTTGGTATGTACTTCACCCGATGGTGCATGGTCCTTTTGGGTTGCCTTCACCAAAGCAACTTGATAGGATGAATTATGGAGAGAAAGGATTAATTATGATTTATTAATATATTATGAGAATAATATATTAAAGGAGAATTCATATTGTTTAATTAATATTAGTCAATAATTAATTAGGAATTAATTTTGTGGCTAAATGACATTAATTAAACTTAAGGAACTAGAACTGTCAATTGTATGATAGTTCAATATTGAGCTAATGGACTCCATATTAGAGGAGTGAACGAATTCTATGGGGAAACCCATTAGAAATCGTCCTAGGCCTTTAAGGAAGGAGTCCATGGGTTGCTTAGGGCCTAAGCAGTCAAATTAGGGTTTCCTTGTTTGATAACCCGAATAGCCTCACTATTTAAAGGACCCTTGAGACTCAAAAACGTGGCGAACTAATTGGTTAGGGTTTCCAGCCGTTTTTGGGTGTCTCCTCTCTCCTTATTCTTCATCCTCTTGCTCTTGGTGTTTGTGAACCATTAGAGGAGTGACACTTGTAACTCTAAGCTTTCTAAAGTCATTACAAGGAGAATTTGAGATTGTTATTGCTACATAACAATCAAGGTAAGATCTAAAAACCCTTTCTCATGTTAATATGATTATTTGTATGCTAGAACTAGGGTTTAAAGTCTTGGATGAATTGCATGTACAATAGAGAAACCTACATCCAAGCATTAGGGTTTGCATGAGCACATAGGATGTTCTAATGGCTATAACCCATCAGGAGCCCCATGACATGCATAACAGTCACATATATTAGGACCATGGCGATAACGATCACACATGTTGGATCTCGTAAGAGCAAGTGTATCACATTAAAGCGGCATGTAGTTTGTTGGTCAAGGATTATAGTATCTCGTATGTGATAGGTTCTTGTATGCTAGGACTTGCGTGCTAAAATCACTGTGTACAGAAAAAATGAAAGTATTAAAAAATGATTTAAGGTTTGAGGCAAAACCCATGTAACTCACGAGTCTTTGGACTTACATAGTTTGTACTTTGTACTCAGGTATAGAAGTAGATGAGAGGAGCATCCATAACGAAGATGATGAAAAGAAACATAGAAGGTTGTAGAATCATTTTCCTTTTACTATGGTCGTCGATATTGGTTTGTAACACCAAATGTTGTAAACCCTGATGATTATTTGAAAGTTTTTGTTAAACCCCATTTTTATTGATAATATATGGTGTTTTAAAAGTACGACATTACAGTTATAAATGTTTGCATCATATACACCATGAAACTCATGAACATGACTAATCATCAAAATGATATTTTTTTCCCTTCAAGAGTTTGGATCTTGATGTATGGTTAGGCTCTTTCAGAAGAATCAAACAAGATAAAGTGTATGGGCGTGTCCAAACCATCCAAGTAGAAGTATGACTTTATCTTATCTACTTCATAAACCAATAAAATCTATGTTGAGCAAACAAGTGATTTAAATCCATGCCTCATGCTCCATAATATTATAACAAAAGGAATTAAGGACAACAACATATTCGCCTATTAAAAGTTGATGGAGGATTTACGGAGACAATAGTTGTTACACGCTTGAAACTATTTGTATAGTTGGATGTTGTATTGCTTACACAGATGGGAGGCTGTTAGAATTATATGCAATGAAATAACAATTTAACAATATTATTGTTTATGTGACAGACTACGTGGTCATGCGCTAACAGCCTTAAAATATCCATAGTAACTAATAAATATTTATTTGATAAATTTTATTATTTATCAATTTAAAATAAATAAAGAAAATAATATAGTTTTTATTTTATTTATTTATGAGATGAAAGAATTAAATAAAATAATTTATTTAATTATTAATAAAAGAGTTATTGTTAATTCCATTTTAGTCATTAGCTTGCTTTGTTGTTGGGCCATTAAAAGACTTAGTAAGTCTTGTCCAACAAGTTAAACTTAGGAGGAAGGATTTAGGGTAATCAAATAATTAAGCAACAATGGTCAAATCATAATCTTTCCCTACCGTTGACCAAACATTCGGTATCTTCCTCTCTCTCTATGTTGCTCGACACATCCACACATCCAAGGAGCAATGAGGAAAGGAAGGAGTCATTGATCAAGTTGAAATCTAACAGTCAATTAGATTGGTTTATGTTGATACATCATAGGTACAATTTGCATAGATCGTGACCACCTATCGTATCAAGGGCACATACTTTTGAACACTCTATGGTTGATTAAGTTGGTAAAAACATATCTAATTTCATAATTTGTATCCATGGTTCGAAGTTGATGAAAAATTTGAGTTGCTACTTCCATGTGCAAATAGTTTTAACTGTTATATTGATTGCATAAAACCCTAACCGGATATTGTTAATAAACTACTTTGTAATATATGTTTATTATAATCAAAATGTGGTGTTTATTTTATAAACTTTGTTTCGAGATTGTTCATGAATTGTTTTTATTTGTAAAATATTGCCATTAGCACCTCCCCTAGGTGCACTTTCAATATGTGAAGCACGTAAAGAAATATGCCATTGTACAAAGCAATGTGAGACAACTATCCCTAGGATAACACTCTAACATCACAAACAAACAAAATCACACAAGGGATATCCATGACTTTTGACATTGTGAGGGATGTGCATGTCATGTCACTAATGTTCATGGTGCAAAATAGTTGTGACAATTTACCATTATCGTTAAAGCCATAGCTCCATTTTTTATGGATAGATGAAGTCAAACAACATCCTAACACGTATAAAGACTCAAACAATTATCAATGGGTAACATCTAAAATTTTCTTCCTAATAAATAAAGATTTTTTTGTCACGTGTCATATATCTTATTTATTTTGTCACATGTAATTTTATGGTTATTTTAAACTAATTTTTAATCTACATGACATTTTATGGTTTTTTATTTTATTTTATTAAATTCTAGATAATATTTAAATGCATTAATAAATGCATATCATTTTTATTAATGAATTTTTTTTCTAATTTTAAAATTACTAAAATAAAGATTTATTAATTTTCTTAATTTATTTATCTAAATTATTTGTTTAAATTTAAAAGAGAAAAAAAACACTTCAATTTTTATAATTCAATATTTTCTCACTTTTCTTATAAATTCATACTTCTCAAATATTTAAAATTTTATATTGATGTAATACATAGGTCTCACACCTGGTATTATTAATAAACCACACCTGATATCATTAATAAACCATAACAACAATAAAACCTCCATTCCTATCTTTCAATTTCTTTTAACCATGTCTAAAGAGGTTTTAAAAGCACGAAAACTCATATACATTGTGAATTTGACTAAACTAAATGCCACAATAAGTGTATAAATCTTCATAAACAATATCCTAACTCATATAAAGACTCAAATATCTATCAATGCATTTCAAGTCCCCAATAAACACCTTCTCTTCAAAATATATGCCCAATATAGCAACCATCTTTCAACATTAAGGAATTCGTAACTTAACTCAATGTATAAGTTTCAATACAATAATTACAAGTCTCCAATTGATGATCACCCTGAGATTCATAGATATAGTCGAACTCAATATCTTCACAAAGATGAACAAATGTATAAGTTACGAGACATAAAGTACAAGTAATTAATGCATGAGAATTCGGGAATTATTGCTTTGGAAAAAGACCAAAAAAAAGCACTCGAAATGGCTCAAAGAGCAGCAAGCATATCCTGGGCACTACTGGAAGTAAAAGCACCTCCTTCTTCAAGATTCAGAACTTTCACAACACCATCTTCAACAAGCATCGCATACCTTCTTGACCTAACCCCTAATCCAATCGGATTATCGCTCAGATCCAATCCGCACCCAATTGCTTTAGTGAAATCGCCATTTCCATCGCTCAATATCAACACTTCATCGCCAATTTTCAGATCGGCTTTCCACGCCTTCAACACGAACGCGTCGTTGACGGAGATGCAAGCGATTGTATTGACGCCTTTCGCTTTGAGCTCACTGGATATCTCGACGAACCCAGGGAGGTGTTTCTGGGAACAAGTCGGAGTGAAGGCTCCTGGGACGGCGAAAAGGATGGTTTTTTTGGATTTTGTGAGGTCGGAGATGGAGGTGGTTTGGAGTTCGCCGTCGGAGTCGAAGTAGGATAAGGTGGATTCTGGGAGCTTGTCTCCGACGGAGATAATGGCGGTGATAGTGGAGGTTTTGATGGAGTGATGGTGGAGGAGACGGGAGCGAAGGTTTCTAATGGGATTGAAAGAGTAAGATGAAGAGGCAAGGGGGATGTGGTTGTGGTGGTTTTTGGTGGCGGAGGAGAATGCAGAGAAGGTCAATGAAGTTGCTGCGGCTGCCATTTTTGCAGGTGTAGAGTGTAGAGTGTGTTGGTTTCTAGGGGATATGTGGTGATAACATGGATGTTAATTTGGAGTGTAATGTAAAATGGACGGAGGAAATTATGGCATAGCTGCAACCAAATTTGTTAAAGGTTAGAGGATCTAAAATGTTGGTGAATCACAGGTAGGCTGGCAATCGGGTTCGGGTTGGGTTGGGTTGGGTTGGGTTGGGTTGGTGTTGGATTTGGATTGACGGGTTTCAAAAAACTTAAAATCATCTCAACCTATATAATATATGGGTTAACGGATTGGTAGGTCACGGGTTCATGGGTTTGAAACCTCAACCCAACCCAATTAATATAACTCGTTTAAGTATATGGGTTCGTAGGTTCACAAGTTAGTAGGTCGAACTCAACTCATATAATTCGTTTAATAAATAAGCAATACATTTTTAAAAATGAGGTTTTTTTATCGTAAAATCACAAAGTGATTAAAATAATTAACATCAAATAAGAGGTTTTTAATACCTAAAAATGACCACATGTGTTTTTTTCTTTTTGATTAGGGAACCACAAATAGATTAGCCACATTAGAATACGAAAGGAATACAATTAATTGAATTATTACGAATGCGGAAGGAAATCAAATTTCGTTTATATATATATATATATATATATATATATATATATATATATATATATATATATATATATATATATATATATATATATATATATATATATATATATATATATATATATATATATATATGGGTTGACGGGTTGACCTGCGAATCCAAACAGGTAACCCAACCCATGAAATAAACGGGTTGGCGGGTTGACGAGTCAAAATTCTCAACCCAAACTCGTCTATTTTCAGGTTGGATCAGTATCCGGTTACGAGTTTGGTCGAGAGTTGCCACCCCTAATCACAAGCGCTCAAATGAGGACGATAAATGTGACAACCGTCAATTTTCGGTCAAGTCAAAGTCAACTAAAGTCAACAAGTCAAACCGGTCAACTCAATTTGCCATGAGTATTAGAGTTTACGTTATGTAATTTCTAAACAACTCTCTATTCTATTGAGAAATCATAAATTGAAAAGTGCGTACATCTAGATCTCCTTAACCTAAAATTGTGGTACGTGGCGAGCCAAACCGATAAAACAATGTTGCATACTCATCGGGAGTATGCAAGATCCTTAAAAAAGGCTTAACGGGGCTTACGGACCCTGCATTGCGAAGCCGAACACTAAAAAAGGTCACCAATGAAACCTCTCTCAATCGTTTTCACTTTATCTCTCTCTATGAGAAATCTCTCCCAAATCTCTCTAAGTATGTGAAATCTCTCCCAAATCTCTCTTTGTATGAGAAATCTCTCCAAGAATGTCAAATCTCTCCCAAATCTCTCTAAGTATGTGAAATCTCTCCCAAATATCTCTTTGTATGCGAAAGCTCTCCAAGAATGTCAAATCTCTCCCAAATCTCTCTAAGTATGTGAAATCTCTCCCAAATATCTCTTTGTATGAGAAATCTCTCCAAGTATGTCAAATCTCTCCCAAATCTCTCTGAGTATGTGGAATCTCTCTCAAATCTCTCTCAAATCTCTCCCAACTTTCTATAATCACTCGGGGCATCCCAACCCTCGAATTTGGCGAAAATAGCCCAAAAACGGAAGTTTACGCGAAAAACGGACTTAAGGAACCGAAACCCCTCTTAGGAACCGAAACCCCTCTTAGGAACCGAACCCTCCTGATGAGGAAGGCTGCTGAACCGAACCGAGGGTACTGTTCATCCTAGTCGAACCTCGCATAAAAGGAAGAATCGAACCCGAAGGTACTGTTCACTACAGTTCCTTCGGTTCTGACTTCTCTTCGGACCGAACCTTCTGACCTTCGCTTCTGACTTCGGACCGAGCCTTTGGACGGACCCTCGCCCTTCGCTTCTCGCTTCTGGCTCAGCCTCTCGCTTCCGATTCAACACCTTTCTGACCGAACCTTGGCCTAGGACCGAGAGGCCTCGCTGGGAAGCCCTTTTTCTCCTGGTTTTCGATTAAATTAGCGTTTTAAGCCGTTTTTAAATGTTTTAACATGGGATTTTCACCCAAAACTTTATTTTAAAATATAAGACCCCTAAATTAATGATTTAATCATATTTTAAGGATAAAACTTTATCCAAAAGAGAGTAGGTAAAGTACAAAGGTAGAGTGTTGACTTTACCTTATTTTATGACACAAGCAACCCCATACCCACTCCATGATTAACCCACACTCCTCCCCACCATACCTTGTCACTTCCTTGTACTTTTTACCCCTCTCACAAGCCATCCCCACGTTCTACGGCTGGTCATTCAACCTCTCTCCTCATTTTCTTTCAATCACTTTCATTCCACCAAAGATTCAACTCCAACTTTTTCTCTCCAACTTTTCTCTCTAATTCAAGATCTCAAGGCTGATCATCAAGTGTTCTTCCACTCTTGGTAAGTGTAATCCATCCTCCTTGTGGTTTTTACACTTCATTCTACTCAAATCATTGATAGCTTATACAAACTCTATAACTATGATGCTAGATTCTTAAAAATCTTCAAGGCATCTCCAAGTGTTCTTGAGTTAAACACCTCCATTCTTCAACAATCATCTACTGAAAACACTTAAGGTGAGTTCATACCCCCATATTTTCATGTTTTCTCAAGTTTTTAGGGGGGGGGGGGGGAATACAAGTTAAAACACCAAGAACATAACTACACTTTTCTAACAGCCTTCATCAGAAAAGTTCAACCCCATTCACGGACTGTTTTGGACCACTTAAACATTTTAGTTTTCAAAACTGTTTTAGGTGTAAATAGTTCCAGTTCTTAGCTTTAAAATGACTACTTTCACATCTCCATACGATTTTTCTACAATTTATGGTGATTTTTACAAAACTGCCTATCATTTCAAACACCAATCCAGACCAGTCTGTGATTATGGACTTTTTCACCCAAGTTGGAGGTCATTAAAAATCATGATAAAAATTATGAGTAAACTAGACACATTTTGGGAACTCTCAGAATTTACGGATTTAGTTTTCAGCTTCGTATGATTTTTCTATGAATTTTCAAAAACAGTGTAGACAGGTTGAAAATTTGTTAACAGCTTATAACTTTCATAACACTTTGTATTATGTTGAGCAAAGTGTATAACGATAAGTTCCAAATATTGAATGTGTTTCCATGTTAGTTTATCATCATAAACTGAAATATAGTCATTCATGATAAGATTACTCATTCATTTAGAACACGTATATTAAGCTATAATGAGTATAGTTTATGTATCATTTACTTCTCAAACTTATTTACCAAAGGTTTTCCGTTTAGTTCACGTAAATCTGTTAATGAATAAATTTGTGAGTCATTCCCTTCGGGTTACTTCCAAAGTAACAAAGTCAAAAAGTCCTGTAAATTGTAACCAAAGTCTCTTGTAGGGAGAACGTGATAGTTGTGTATAGATCTATATTGGGTTTGACAAACCCACACCAGAGCTGCTTGCAACAGCTAGACCGGCAGGTCTGTGGTGACAAGTGTCATTTAACGGCGACGCCTGAAGAACGTCGTATTACGAGGTCGTCTATGTCAAGTATGGTTATGATAGCTCACATGTGGTATTAACAATCATAAGATTTACGGGTTCTAACTTTAAATTAGCGAGTTATGTCTATTTAGCTCACTGAAATTACTTTAAGTATGGAAAAATACTTATACGCCTTCATATCAAAAAGGGTTTTATGTCGATTTAAAATCACTTTTTACATCAACAATTACATAATTTATTGTATACTTTCGGTCTTGGTATTTAAGACTACCCATCATTCATTACGGGATTTTTCTCACATCAGAAAGGGTTTTATGCTGATTTAAAACCACTTTTATATCTTTAAGTATGACAAATAGTTGTTCATTTTCGGTCCTGGTATTTAGGACTACATAACTTTTGTAAGGAAAATATTGGATTTTTCTTGGTATCATACATCTCTTTACAAAGATCGATTTTCAAACTCTTATTGTCAAAAGCTTATGAACTCACCAACCTTTGTGTTGACACTTTTCAAAACTACTTGTATTCTCAGGAATTCAGTGAAACAGGAAATCAACCACGTTTTGAGGATGGGACGATAAATCGTCGAACAGTTCATTTTGTATCATAATGTAATTGATTTGAATCATGTAAACATATACTTTGGTGTAACTTTTTCAATTATATTTATGATGGTTGTATTTACTTTGAGCACTATTATACTCGTTGTTGTGATACTTTACATGAAGTCCTCCACCCTCGGACGTTTCCGCCATCCTTGGTTTGGGGGTGTGACTATAAATTGATTTTAGTTTAATGAAATTGTAGAAGAAGACAACATCCATAAGAAATGGTATGTCTTGGTTAGGTTTGATTTTAAATAGTACAATTTCTTGAATGTTTTAAAAGATCGGAGAAAATAATTTTGAAAAAGAGTAAATTATGTGAATGGTCCCTGTTGTTGGATTAGTGTCTAAGTCCATAACTATATTTGGTATGTATTTGACCCGATTGTGCATGGTCCTTTTGGGTTGTCTTTACCAAAACAACTTGACTAGAGGAATAATATAGAAAGAGGTGATTATGGTTTATTAATATATTACAAGACTAATATATTAAAAGAAAAATCATATTTGTTTAATTAACATTGGTCAATAATTAATTGAGAATTAGTTTTGTGATCAAAATAAGTTAATTGAACTTAAGGGGCTGAATTGTAATTATGTGATAGTTACAAAGTTGGGCAAGGAAACCCTAATAGATAGGGTGGACGATATCTAGGGATAGAGCCTTAAGAATTCGTCCATAATAGGGATTCTAGAATTATCTTATGGGCTGCTTGGTGGCTAAGTAACCAGATAAGGATAATGACTAAAACCCTAATTCATACACTTATACCAATTTCAATCTTATGAAACTCCTAGATCTTTTGAAATTCATTGAACTACTCAATGACATGTTTAATCTCGATTATGCTCTCACTTTGTGACTGGGATGTCGAGGATCACAAACGATATGTGAATAACCATGCAAACTAGCTTGGTACTCTCGATGTCATTTACCATCTAATTAATGTGCTGGTTAACCACACACGCTCCATTAATGAATCATAATTTACGAGACACCCCTTGCCAACAATATTAGTCTCACATTAGTGTGTCGGTTAACCACACACGCTCCACTAACTACCAATAAGGTACAATGTGTAATTTCATGGGTTAGCATCAAATTCACATTTTTTCTAAAGTAACTAAGAGTGAGATTTTTAGAAGATGATTTAGTTACTTTATAATTCAATATATTTATTAATGCGGATTGAGTGTCCTATCAAACCCTTTCGGCTAACGACCCTCCATTAGTCAAGAGAGTGGATACCCAATGACGATCATTTTATAGGCCGCTTACTTAAACTCCCCTTATAGAACAGCTTCGTGAATAAGGCCTATTAACGGTAAGACTGAATTTTCTTTTATATATATATATATATATATATATATATATATATATATATATATATATATATATATATATATATATATAGGAAAAGGTTATATAGAAAATAAAAAAAACCCTAAAAATCATAAAAATGCATAAAAAAAATATATTTAGAGATCACAAATCTTTTTTTGATTTTATATTTTTAAAAATCGCAGGTTTTTTTTTATAAATTTGTTGAAAAAAATTAAAAAATTGATTTTTTTTATTATTTTTATTTTTTTTTATATTTTTTGGTTTTTTTCAAAAAAAAAATTTAGGGAAATTACTTGCAATTTCTAAGAATATAAAGTCAAAAAAAAATTGTGATCTCTAAGTATTTTTTTCATGTATTTTTATGATTTTTTGGGTTTTTTGTTTTCCATAGAACCTAAACCTATATATATATATATATATATATATATATATATATATATATATATATATATATATATACACACTAACTTTTAATTTTACAATATATAAGGGTGTATTTTAAACATTTAAAATACTAGGGTTCTAAATTTAAAATTTTAAAAATTAAACTATTTAATTTAAATTTTAAATTTTAAATTTTAAAACTAACGATGTATTTTTTTAAAAACTTTTCAAAAATATTAGGTTAATTTTTTTAATAATTAAATTAACAAATTAATTTTATCTTTATCAAAAATTTTAACCCAATCATGAATTCATGATAAGGATACAACATTACCGATTAAAATATCCAATTTTAAACAATTAAAACGAACTTAAGGTAATTATATTAATTAATCCATGAGACAATTATCAAAACCGAAAATATAGGATCTGACAGTGCAACTCGTCTAGTTGGGCAACAAACACGTCGAGTTGCATGCCAACTCGTCGAGTTCATAAACCAACTAGGCGAGTTCGATGAACAGAATGTCGATTTTGTTTCCTTCTCCTTCGAACAATTCACAATTGTATCATATTCAATAGAAAACTAATCCTAGTCTTTGATACTAGTGATGAGTTTTGAGCAAAACATACAATTCATATGTGTGCATGCAACCCTAATTCTTTGGATCTAGGTTTTCTCTAATTGAACATGCAAACTTGAACACAAAAGGAGAAACCCTAGATAGCAACTATAATTTTCAAAATCTATATAAAACTAGGGTTTGGTTACATACCTTGATTGTTATATTGTAATAATAATAATTGCCTTGTAGATCTTGAAGCTTGAGAACTTAGTGTCATAAGTGTAACACCTCTAATGGCTCACAAACACAAAATGCAAGAGAATGACATGAAAGAGGAGGAAAGAATCCAAAATTTTGGTTTCTTCTTCTAACAAAGAGTGGCCGAAATGCTTAAGGGTTGTATTTATAGTACACCAAGGATGCTATGGATAACCCTAATCTGAATAAAATATCATTATCTCAAATATGGTAATTATCCACCTCCTTTAATTATCCATATGTGATAAGATATTCTAGAAACTCTAGAATAATCTTGTACATACATAAATTTTGTCCACCCTTCCCCTTAGAAGGTTCTGGACTCTTTTGCTCAACTATTGAATAATTGCACTTTTAGTCCCTGCACTTTCAATTAATTTCTTTAATCCCAAAATTAATTCCAAATTAATTTATGATTAAATATTAATTAACAATATGATTAATAATTAATATATTATTTCCATAACATATTAATAAATCATTTATCCCAATTTATTAATCAATTGATAAATTCTTCCTCTTCCTCAACAATTATACTATCTAGTTGCACATGTGAAGGCAACCCAAAAGGACCATGCCATTGTCAATTCAAGTACATACCAATTATAGTTATGGGCTTAGACACCTAATCCAACATTCTTAACTTTAGTTCTCATCCTAGTTGTTGACATGAGATTCCTTTATTTTATTCCTTCGATGCTTATATATAGGAATATCAGATAGAAGAACGAGATAAGAGTTGATCAGATGGAATATTTCTATTCTTGTGATCGAATTATTATGAGCTCTCTCATTAATGGAAATGCAATCTTATTTACCTCGTGTGTTCTTGTGAGTCATATTGTTATTTTTTTATTTGTGAATCTAAAAGTTCCTTCAATTGGTATTAGAACGGGAGATTATTTGAATTTTTTGAGATCTGTTCATTGTGTTCTTCCAGATTTGTTCATCGGATTTCAGATATGTTCTGCATTTTGCAAATTGCTTTTCAAATTGATCTCTAATTCTTTGTTTGAGTTGTTTAATCTATTATTTTTCAAGTTCATTAATCTTATTCACATTAAATCCTACTCAAAATGTCAAATGATGATTCACACTTCGTCATACTCAATCTTCCAAGTAGTATTGGTTCCACAAATAAAATTCCAATCCTATTCCTTGAAGAATATGAAGTTTAGGCTCTTCATTTTGAAGATTATGTTCTAGGAATTGAAACTTATGGATCAAGCATATGGAAAGCAATCAAAGTTGGAATGTAAAAGTATAATAAGATGAATAAGGAAGTTCTAACTCAAGATGATTATGAGAATATCATTGTTGAAGATAAAGAAATTGATTATGTGGAAAAAAGACAAATAACTTAGCAAACCGAAAGCTATGTTATAAGTTTTGTTCTTACCCCTGATACTTTTTGTCTGATCAGCTCTATTATATCTACACACAAGATATGGAATAAATTGAAAGAACTATACTCTGGAAAAGATGATCTCATTACTTCTCTACAAACGTCACTTTTCTCTAAATATGAATATTTTAAGCAAAATTCTGATGAAACAGTTGTACAAACTGTCAATCGATTTAATCATCTTTTAAGTTGTATGCTGAAACATGGGTTGAAGAGGGAATCTATTGAACAAAAGGTCACATTCATGAATAGTCTGAGATCAGAATGAAAGACGATTGTTTCTACCATCAAAGCACATGAACAATTCATGAATTACTCTTTTGAATGAACTGTTGGTATATTGAAATCTCATTAAGATGAAGCGATAAAAGAAGCAAAGTTGGCTACAAGTGTTGGTTCTTTAGTCTGGGTGACAAATGTGATAGTTCAAAGCATAAAAATTTAAAAGTTGTTATCGAAGATTCTGAATTTGACATTTCTAATGAAGAACTCACAAAAAAAGACAATGTTCTGATGGTGACAAATCCAAAGAAATTCTTTAAAAATAATTTTTCACTTTTCAAAAACAATTGAAATGAATTTGCTGGAAATAATCACAAGCAAGGAATTTCAATTTCTGGAAAATTTAGAAATGAAGGTTTCAAAAACTCTTAAATAAATAATGAAAACTATGAGAATAAGCTTATTGGTGATTCAGGTTTTGACTGTAACTACTATCATGGAAAGAATCATTTTGCAAAAGAATGCATGTTGCGAAAGCTGATGAGAAGAAAGAAAAGAATAAGGATAAATCTTATTATGTAAAGAGGCTTGAAGAACTTCGCAAGAATTCTCGCAAACCAACTTTGATGGTCACAGAGGACAACAGTGATGACGGGAACATGGAAGTTTGGTCAACTGATTCAAAGGACGAAGAAGTTCGCATGTCACCTCATGGATATTGCTTTGTGGTAAAATAAAGGAAGAAAAGAAGCGATAAATGCTTCATGGTCAAGAGTGCAAGTCCAAGAAGTCATAGTTACTTCATAGATGCAGGAAATGTTTCAGACGCATGTTTTTCTGCGGAAACAGTGAATGAGCATGTCACATAATGGAAAAGGTAATAGATAAGGTACATTCTATTCTTAACTCTATTGACATACATACTTCCCGTTATGATTTTGAATTAAAAGATTTATGTGAAACTGTTTTTGATCTTAGTGATAGTATAAAGAGAATTCACATATGAAATTCTAATCTTAAGGATTTTCTTAGTAGGATTACATCTAAGAATGAAGACAGATGAATGAAAATTGAAGCATTGGAACTAGAAATGGTTGAGTCCGATGATGATGTAATAAATCTTAAAAACGAAAATAAAGTTGTACCAAAACAAAGAAATATCTTTTGTCTCATTGTGAAACGTCTTTACAATAACATCACTCAACTGCATCTTGATTGTGAAATAGGAAAAGGTCCGCATAAAATGATTTTACCTTTATTAGAATTAAAAGAAGACGAAATTGATGTTGAATGTTATAGGTGTGCATTAGTGGTTTCAACAAATGATTCTATGAGTGATGCTTACAAGGTTGGACTTGAGAAAATTGAAGAATACCTTAAGTCCAAGGAAAACAAAAAGATGTTAAAAGAAGTTTTAACTGAAAAGGACAGACAACAAGTCAAACTTAATTAAACAAAGAAATATAACTTGTTATGCAAGAAATTGAATTCAGAAGAAACGCTCAAATCTGAGAATTTATCTAAATTTGATGAAAGAGAAATAAGTGAAATATTTGTTGAAGATGAAGTTGATTGTTCATCTTTTGTTAATAATACCGAGGAACCAAAAAGAAACTTAATTTTTGAAGATTCAATTGAGTTTGAACAATTTAATCAAAATGATGGCATGGAAATTTTGAAAATTCAAGGAATAGTTTTTCCAAGAGTTTAGAAAACTCCAAATCAAGTTTTTGTGAAAAATGGACTAGACAAAAACCAAACATCAGAATTAACATCAATGGTTAACCTTGAAAATGCAAAAGGTTGTGAAGAGTTCTTTTGGTCCAAACCAATTGATAATGGTTTCGAAACGAAAGGATTGTCTGAATTGACTTCATAGAAAGCCAAAGGGAAATATGTTTCAAATCAAGTGAATATTGTGAAATCCTCACAATATGAAGTTGGACCAAGTGGAACAAAAGATGTTCCAATTGAAAGTCAAAAGGAGAATGAAGTCAAAAGTAATTCCAAAAATATGAAATATTATAAATCTATTGAAAATTTGAAAGAAAAAAAAGCTATAAATGCAAGATATAAAAAGAATTTGTATAAAAGAAAACAAATGTGGAAGAAAAAGGAATTGAATGATAGCGATTCTTCTTTTGAAATAAAAAAATCAAAAGTTTATTGGTACGAAACGATATTCTAATCAAAATGTTAACTCATTCAAACTTTCAAAAAGTAAATCCGTGTCATCAACAAAAACAAAAATTATTAAAAAGAAAATTTTGAATAAAGATGAAGCTAGATTTGAAGCATATAAAGTAAAACAAAAAGAAGAAGAAGAAATTTTTGAGAAAAATATGGCAAAACAAAGAAAAGAATATCTCAACGGAAAAAACCTCTTTTGTCGAAATAATTCTATGTGATCCAAAAACTAAAGTTTTTAAAATCGAAAGAGGGGGGGTGAATAATAATTTGATCAGAAAATCATTTTGGATTGATAAAACATAGATTTTTACTGCTTTCTCTAAATCAAAGTTCTTATCAAGGCCCAAGATGGTTTGGGTTCGTAAATCCGTTTAATTTTGTAGGTGATTCGCAACGAGTAGTTCGATTTAGAATGGTATATTGATAGTGGTTGTTCTTATCATATGACTAGAAGAAAATCACAACTAAGAGAATATCGTACTTTGAAAGATGGAAGAAGAGTGAAGTATGAGAATAATACAACTGGAGAAATCAAAGGATATGAAATGATAACAAATGGTGAATTCACAATTCGTAAGGTAGCTTATGTAGAAGGATTATAGCACAATTAAATTAGCGTTTCTCAAATTGTTGTAGGGATTGGTCTTAAAGTGTCATTTGATGAAGAAGGTTCAAAAATCATACATAAAGAATCAAAGAAAACAATTTTGAAGTAAAAAAGAAAAGGCGAAATGTTTCCACTCAACATGAATCCAATTCAAGGAAAACCTTTTGTGTTTTCATGCGAAAGCATCATCAGATGATAGTTGCTTTTGGCATAAAAGACTTTCGCATCTTAACTTCAAAGACATTAATAATTTTTTTTTTGGAGATTTGGTCAGAGGTTTACCTTTACTCAAATATGAAAAAGAACATTTGTGTGTTGATTGCGAATTTGGAAAGCAAAGCAGAAAAAGTCATTCTTCAATCATGAATACCAAGATAATTAAGCCACTAGAATTGATTCATATAGATCTTTATGGTCCATCTTCGATTGAAAGTATTGGTGGTAACAAATACATTTTGGTCATTGTTGATGTTTTTCTCGTTTCACTTGTCTATTCTTTCTTAAACAGAAATCTGAAACCACGAAGAAGATTATTGAATTTATCAAGCAAATTGAGCTTCAATTGCGAAAGCCTGTTCGGATGATACGATGTGATGATGGAACATAATTCAAGAATCATATATTTACAAAATTTTAACCAATAAAGGAATCAGTCACAACTTTTCATCACCACCAAGGTTGTAAAAATCGTTTGGCGGTAGCTCGGCGGTCGACTGCGATAAGAGATTAATCAGACTTGGTGTGGATTAATCAGGGACCCTGAATTATTAATAAAATTATTTAAAAAATTAAGTATTTGAAAATTTTAACTTTTAAAATTTCAATTTTTAAAAATTTTAGTATAATATTTTAAAATTTGAAAGATTAAAATTTTAAAATTTTGGTGTAATATTTGAATTTTTTTTTTTGAATTTTTTAAATATTTCCCGCCGAGGACCGCCAAGCCCGAGTTTGACCGATGTTCGCCAAGCACTCTAATCGTAATCGGTTCGAGGCCGCCAAACGATTAATCGCCGATTAATCGGCCGCCAAGGCCGATTTCTGCAACATTGATCACCACACACTCCACAATAGAATGGTGTAGACGAAATCGTTCCCTTTGTGAAGCTGCGAGAACAATGTTATCTTTTGCGAAATTGTCATTATATTTTTGGGTTGATGTAATCGCAACTTCTTGCTTTACTCAAAACCGTTCTTACATAAATAAACACTCCTTAATAACTCGCTATGAAATCTTAAATAATAGAAAACCTTATGTGGATTTTTTTTCATATCTTCGGTTACAGGTGTTTCATCTTTAATTCAAAAGAACATCACAACAAATTTGATACGGAAGCAGATGAAGCAATATTTTTGGGATATTCATTGAGTTCCAAAGCATATAATGTGTTTTGAAAAAGAAGACAAAGAAGATAGATGAAACATATTATGTCACTTTTGATGATAAAAATGTGAAATGAACTCCCAAAGAAGCATATCAAATACGAGAAATTTTTCCTCAATCATGCAAGTAAACAATTTCTCTTTCAAATCTTTATGAAGAATTTCTAAATTTGTTTGATGAACCGGAAAAAGTGATCGATTTCTTTTGAAAATAAAGCATCTGACAATCATGATCATGAATTGCTAAAACTGATTCATGACACCTTTAAAAATGTTCAATCTTCATAAGAAAATATTGATTTTACATTTAGTCATGTTTAGGGGGAGTAGAGAACATTTTCATTCTCCAATACTTGAAAATATTAAACACCCAAATGAAAGAAATCTTAATGAATTTGAGTAGGGGAGACTTCAAATCCAAATTTTCAGGGGTAGAGTTCAATTATGAATTCTCAAGAACATTTTCATTTCAGAAATCAAATTCGATGCACACTCAGAAATAGAAGAAGTCAATGCTGAATTGAATACTAAATATGATATCAATTTTCCACCTTTGACAAAATGGAATCGAGATCATCCACAAACTCAAGTCATTGGTGATAGGTTTTTAGAAGTTTTGACTCGTTTGCAATAGAAAGCGAAACAAACAACTTTAAATACAAATCAAGAATTTTGCATATTCAATTCTTTTGTTTCTAAAATTGAACCTAAAACTGTTAAAATGGCCTTTGATCAGGCAAATTGGGTAAAGGCTATGCAAGACGAACTAAATGAATTTGAGCGCAACAAAGTGGGTATTTCATAACAAAATGGACAAAGAAGGTAATGTTATTCAGAACAAAGCATGTCTTGTAGTCAAAGGATATTGTCAAGAAGAAGGAATTGATTATGAAGAAACAGTTTCTCATGTAGCAAGACTAGAGTCCGTTTGCATATTTTTGGCTTATGCTGCTCACAAAAATTTTGAAGTATTTCAGATAGATGTGAAGTGCGCATTGTTCAACGGAGAACTAGAAGAAACAGTTTATGTTGAACAATTAAAATTTAAACACGGATCTGTTAACCCCACATTCTTTCGTAAGAAATTAGGTAATCATTTAATGATCATTCAAATTTATGTTGATGATATCATTTTCGGATCTACTAGTTCTGAATTGACTGATGAATTTCGTAATTTGATGGAAACTAAATTTGAAATGAGCGTTATGGGTCCAATTAACTTGTTCCTTGGTTTAAATATTAGAGAAAGTTCAGAGGGCATTTTCATCAATCAAGAAGCATTCACAAAGACTTTACTTGCCAAATTTGGTATGAATGGTGAATCAAAGGTTAAAGTTCCGATAACTTTTTGCACGAAGCTTGTGACAACCGGCAAACTTCTAGTCAAAGTCAAATTCAAGTCAAGGTCAACGGACCATCTGGTCAACTCAACTAGTGCTTATATGTTAGGAGATTCTTTATGTTTCTTAATGTTCAACTATAATTCCTAATGAAAAGTAACACTTGAAAGTCTCAAAAGTTCAAAATTTAAAACCCTAATTTGAATTAGGGAAGTAACAGCTCTATAAAGCACTATTGAGTGCCCTTCGGGGGTGTATAACACTCAAAATAGAATGTATCTAAGTCTAAGGACCTTGCATTACGAAGAAAAACACTAATAAAGGCTCCCAACCAAGTCTCTCCCAATCTCTCCCACTTTATCTCTCTCTCTCCCAAATCTCTCCAAGAAAATGAAGTATTTTCCCAAATCTCTCCCAGTATGTGAAATCTCTCCAAGTATGTTAAATCTCTCCCAAATCTCTCCAAGTATGTGAAATCTCTCCCAAATCTCTCCAAGTATGTGAAATCTCTCCCAAATCTCTCCAAGTATGTGAAATCTCTCCCAAATCTATCCAAGTATGTGAAATCTCTCCCAAATCTCTCCAAGTACGAGAAATCTCTCCCAAATCTCCCTACGTACCTTCCTTAGTCGAAAACAGCCCAAAACCGGAGGAGAGAACCCAAAAGGACCCTCTTGGTCCCGAACCCTCTTGGTCATGAACCTCTTAGTCCGGAACCCTCTTGGTCTTGAATGCCTTCTAAGGAACCAAGAGGACTCGCTAGTTCGGAATCCCCCCTAGCTTCGGACCTTCTCGCAAGACTCCGAAAAATCTCACATAAGGCTGCTCCAGAAACGCCTACACCTGCTTCGGAAGCCTTAGTCCGGACCTGCTGGCGACTTCACATCCGCAGAGATGCTCCAGAATTGTGAGCCTGACTCCGGAACCTTGAAGAGAGCCTCCGGAACTTCCCTCAGCCCTTCGGACCCTTGCAGAAACCAGCTCTCACTTCGGATTTTCATCATTTTCGGACTTTTTCACCATTTTAAGGCATTTTGACACCGGAAATCACACCAAACTCGTATTTTTCATGTCCTAAACCCATGAAACTCCTATTGTATGCCAAAATTTAATATTTTAAATATATTTGTATAAAATAAAAACCCAAGATTTAAGAGGATCCTAAGAAGATAAAAGGGTTTGACCTTGTGATGTGATGCTCAATCCTCCATTTTCCCATGCAAATCCCAGTTAAACACACATTACCCTTAGAAAATAAGCCCTACCCACCAATTTTCCATGCAAATGTCAAGTCATTCCTTGTCCTTCCCCTTTAGATACGTGAATCTCTTTTCCTCCCCCATCCCACTTCCCACTTTCTCATCAGTAAACTCCCAGGAATTCTCTCAAACTCCTTCAACACTTAAGCTTCATTCCTTACAGGAAAATTTCTAGAATCTTTGGTAAGTGTTCACCCTCCTTGAATAGTGATTTTTCCTCACCATTCCTAAGACTTCACTATACTTACACATAAATTACTTTTAGAACCATTCTGAAGTCCCAAGAACCTTTCAAGTGTTGGGAAACTTGGAAGCTCCTCATCATCTCTTCAAATTCTCCCACGAACTAAACCAAAGTGAGCTTCATACCCCACCTTTTCCTTAGTTTTTATTGATTTGGGGGGAGAGTACAAGTCACCTCTTGTTCTAAATTCTTAAATGACTGCATGTGTATGTGTGTTGAAATATTATCATTTTTATGTATATAACTCTCTGTGAATGTAAGGTCTCACAGAACCCATGAAAATAAATAATATTTTAATCATTACATGAGTAATACAATTTACAAAAGGAACCTCCCAAGTTTTGGGGGGTGTTTAACATGCATCCTTGTATCCATGCTCTTCATAATTAGAGATAAAAGTTGTTGAAATAGTCCTTGAAAGGTTGACACTAGTCTAGAACTTCGAAATTTGAACTTAGTGTTCCACAAATGACTATTTGCGAACTGTTAAGGGGTTATTTATAAAAATTGGATCTACGAAATTTCACCTAGAATATATGCAAATAGATCCCTTATGACAAAAACTTTTGTATGTCATAAAGCTACTGTCATAATTTCACAGGAGTCATAAGTTTTACACAAATCATAACTTGACATTTTCCCGGCAAATGAGGTCTCACTCAGTATTATATAGAGAGGAGAGCCATTTTAGCCGACTCCGCTAATATTGAATCGATTTGATATACAATTAGAGCGGATCATTTTCAATAAATGAAATGAAACGGAATATCTAGTCAACAAGTACAACTAGTATTAATTATTTGGTAAATAATGAATTTCAACGCTTTGAGTGAAACTACTTGTATTCTAGTCAGAAGAAATCTTCACATTACATATATTATATACAATATTGTACACCTTAAGTTCTGTAAGAGTTATAACTAGAGTCTCTTGGAGGGAGAGCGGGAGTTTGTGTATAGATCTATACGGGGTTGACACCCCGCACCTTCGTTGTTCGCTACAGCTAGACCGGCCAGTCTAGGGTGACAAATGTCTTGAACAAACCAATGCCTGAAGAACGTCATAACAGGCACTCCGTCATATTAGTATGGTTATAACGACTCACTAGAATATATCAAAAATGTAATTATACAGATTCCATCTTCGGTTAAAAATCAACTATTCTGACTACCTCAACGAGACTTTTTCGCACCCGTGTTATACCATCACCAAAATTACTATTTTATACATCAGAAAATATAGGATTTTCTGGAGAAACGATTCGTACAATTTTTGGAAAACAATGAACTAAGACACACATGCAACTATACTCGATTTGAAACAAGAATTACAACCATTTGATAAGAAATATTGGATTTTCTGGGTTTTTTTTTAACTATCACCAAAGTTTTTTTTACTCAAATGCATATGAACTCACCAACATATTTTATTTTGACGCTTTTCAAACGACTTGTATTCTCAGGAAATCAATAAGCAGGTTATGGGTTGCGGACTCAAGCTTATTTTGTTGTATTTTGGGAAATTTGCTTACTGATGTTTCTTTTGTGTACACTTGAAAACATAAGTGTGATGTAAAACAATGTAAGCTTGTTATATTTATGTATGTTGTTTGGATTTGCTATGTTTCATTTATATGCAATGGTTATGATATTACACAATGAAGTCACCCGCCTCCAGACGTTTCTGCCATTCTGGTCTTGGGGTGTGACAAAGCTCACTCCTTCACGGGATAAACCTGCAGTAGATATTACTTTATATAGGCAGATGATTGGTTCTTTATAGTATCTAACATCTAGTCATCTTGATATTATGTTTGCAGTCTGCTAATGTGCAAGATTTCAGGCGAATCCACATGAACTACACATGACGACTTTAAAGAATATTTTCAGATATCTTCATAAGACTACTTCTCATGGATTATGATATCCTTCTAACTCTGGTTTTTTTGTTCATATATATTTTGATGTTGATCTTGTATTTTGTGGTCTAGATCGCAAAAATACATTTGGTGGATGTCAGTTCTTGGACGAAAAATTGGTCATTTAGCAATCAAAGAAACAAACTTGTGTATCTTTATCAAATGCAGAAGTTGGATATATAGTGGCAACCTCATGTACTTCTTAAATTATGTGGATACAAAGTCAGCTTAGAGACTATGGCATGAACATGAAAAAGATTCCTTTATATTGTGGTTCTGAAAGTGTCATACGTATTTGTCATAACCCTATTCAACATTCAAACACAAAGCATATAACGTTATGATATCATTTTATAAAAGATCATGTCGAAGATGAAAACGTTGAAATGCATTTTGTATGATCAGAGGATCAACTAGCGGATATTTTCACGAAAGCTTTACTAAGATTTTATTTTTTGTTTAAAAAACATTCAAAAATCCAAAAAGATTTTTTTTTGTTTTCAAAATCATTCAAAAATTCAAAAAGATTTTATTTTTGTCTTTTGTTTTTCAATAACATTAAAAAATTCAAAAAGATTTTAATTTTGTCTTTAATTTTTTAAAAACCTTCAAAAACTCAAAAATATTTTTCTTTATTTTTTTTTACCTTTTTTTATTCTTTTTCGTTTTTGCTGGCATGTTTATTTTTGTGGGGATCTATTATTATTATTATTGTTCGCATTATTAGGTGTCCCTAGAAGCATGCTACAACGTGTTGTCTAAAGTCTCAAAGATTCTTTGTTTGCGAAAAGGCCTTTATGAAATTTCTTATCTTAAGGATTTCTTCCCAATAGGACATATTAACAAAAATCAACAAGCTACCTATCTCTACCCATTTTGGAGTTCTGAGATTTCTGCTTGGTTAATATTTCATAGCAGAGATACTATATTTCTTTTCTCCAATTTTGGAAACCGATGATGTCTTGGTTATATACAAATCCAAACATAGCTTTCCTTTCTAAACCTTAATGAATTGACGGATGTTCCAACAATTATTTTTGATTAACCTTTGATCTTTCGAGTAAATACCAACTCGAAGTTAGGTTTCTTAAAAATAGTTTTATGATCATTTTCATTGTTAACTAGAGAATGTGAAAAACTTGTTTTTTTTCTTTTCCAATCTTATTGTTCTTACATAATGCACACATTATAACGCATATCCCAAGGCATCTCTACTCTAAAACAACTAAGATGTAGGTGTGCAAATATTATGTGTTTATGATATCTTGGTCATTTTTACCATGATCCTGGTGAAACCCAACAAACCTATCCTAAAATGAATTGACGGTGAATAATTTTGTTCTAGACTGAAACAAAGGAATTGACAGTTAAAATTCTTATATTTCGCAATGCCATATCTTTTAATGTTCAAATTCTCTTAATTTTCGTTTGCAAGATCTTAATGAGATTAATTGATTCGAGATTAATTTCATCCCAATAAGATCCAATTATTTTTTTTCAAATATCAAATTTTCGTCTGAACATTTTCTTGTCTCGATGTTACTTTCCAATCCTATAGCAATTTTTTTGTTGAATTTGATCTTGGCTACACTGTTTAATCAAGTTTTTCCTTTTGTATCCGAGAACTTATATTAAGTTTCTTCTATGATCGGAAATGAGTCTACCCATTTAACCTATGAAAAGATGTCTTTCATAACTTCTTAACAAGTTGACAATTGTAATTCAATGAGAAACTACACGAGCACTTCTTAGTCTCTCTTGACTATTGAAGGAAGAGAATCTGTGTCTGGGATCTAACTGTTTTTATATCAAAGATTCTTTGATATCACTACTTATCCAAAAAAAATTAAATTTGCTTTTATCTCTTTGTTTGGCACACTTTTACACTGAAATCTCTGATTTCTCACTCTAGGTTCTATTTCGTGGTGGAAATTTTCAATGTATTTGCCAAGTCAATCATGGTCGTAATTCCAATGGGTACTCTTTCAATATGGGAAAATTGAAGGGTGGATCATCAATTGCGGAACTGCTGCAAATCGAAAGGCATGTTTCTTTTGGTGTGTATTCAAAGGGTCTGACATTGTATTGTTCACTAAACGATGGTTCAACTATGTTAGAGAGCTTTAATGAGGTCGCATTATTTTATTGGTCCAATATGTTTGGCATGATTGGAATTATTCCCTTTGCTGACATCAGAGACGTCAAAACATTTAATGCTTGATGGCAGTTTTTCTCTCTCCAATCCTATAAACGGTTCAAATTCAAATCTCACACCTTTTCACTGGATAAAAACCCAAATTGTTCATTATTTTCCTTTCTATACTCAAAACATTAAACAGTTACAGTTACAGATGATTCTCTTCTTCAAATCTCATGCCTTCCTCTGATCATATCTCTTTCATGGATCAATCTTGTTAAACTAGAATATGGTGGCTGTTCTCGATCCAATGAAGTATTCTCAATTGGTTCAACCTCTGATTGTTTGTTTGGATCATTCTATGCTAAAGAAAGCTCTTGTTTCGGTTGAAGATGTTCCTATTTCTCAGCTATTGTCGGCATACTCCATTACAAGTTACAATAAACAGATGGACGTTATGAATTTTGAACTCCAAGGTGTTAAGATGTCGATTTCTATGTTTAATTTCTACAAGTTGTTAGTGCTTTCAACTGCTGAAGACTTGATTGCTCTAGACAAGATTTCTGCATCAACCATTATTCAGGCTTGTCATCAAATGGGGTACAACTCTAATCTATCAGTTCTATCTCAATTTAAGAAATCTGCACTTCCTCCGATCTGGAGTGCATTGTTTACAATCATGTTCAAGTGCTTCTTTGAGCAATCCACTGGCTCTGACAATGCTAGTCGATTATTCCACAATCTGTATATGGAATTTATTCGGGGGACAAGATTTATTTTGGAGCAATATTGTGGGATCAATTCATTCAAAGTATTTATTCAAAGACAAAGGATACTGAAATTTCATGTTATCGATTTTGGTCCATTGTTGTGAGGAATGAAATGCTCCATTATCACATTCCGGAAATGCGAGACGTTGAGGTTGCAAATATTCCTAAGATGCAAATGGTGACATTTGTTACTTCTGATGCGAAGAATTTTCTGATAGTAGGATCCATTTCGCAAGCTATGTTATCCAAGGTGCCAACTAATCATCCTATCATTAAGGAATACTTGAAAGTGCAGTTTATATTCGGGTTGCTGCTTCTGAAGAAGAAGTTAATGAAAACTAAATTTCAAGTAAGAATGTAAAAAGTTCAAATAGAAAAGGGAAAATAATGGTGTCTAAGAAATCTAAGAAGCACAAGAGGGCGAACCTCAACTTGTTATTGAAGATGACTCAAGTGAACATATGGCAAGTCTAGATCAGAATGAAAAAGGAATCTGCTTTGAATGATGAAGTCAATTTTGATAACATTGGGGGAAAATCAATGTCCCTTTCGGAGCCAATTCAAACTCTTGTTATCTCTTCGCATATGCAGTCTGAAGAAAATATTTTCACACAAGTGGTTAATGATCCTTTTCTCAACCTTTCTCAAACACATCCTACTCCACCTATCATTTCTAAATTCTCTCTGTCTATACCAATTCCATCAAGTTCCTTATTTGATCCTGTTTCTCATATTTCCATAAAACCTGTAGATATTCCAATTTTTACTGAGGCAACCTTTGTATCTAAATCCATGATTTTTACAGAACCACCACTAGAGACTTCTACTTTCGAAATCCTATAGGGAAGAGATTAGAACCTCAGGCATCCCTGATAACACATCTGATGTGCGGCCAAATGCCAATGATGGTGAAAATTTGTCTTAGTCAAAGGTATATACACCAGAATTCACCTCTACTCCACCTGTTGCTAATGATGGTGAAGAAGAAATTCTAATGAAAGTTGACTCTAAATCAAATGACGAGTTTGTGGCAACTGATTTTGTGTTCCAAGTTGAAAGTGATTATGAAGATGATATTGCTCCAATGACCAACAGAGATCTTTGCAAGCTGAATAAGAAATTGTATGAAATTCTTTCATAGCCTTCTACTTTTATTAATACAAAGTATGAAGAACTGATATCTTCTTATCAAAACACAACATCAGAAACTTGTTGATGAATCTACTAAATTGGTGCCAAGAAGCAACTTCGCAAGTTTCCACCATTTTTTCAGAAGTCAAATCAATCGCATCCAAGAAAGAGGCTTTCATGACTTCATTTCAAACATCTTTTGATACAAATGTTAATGAAATGAATAAGGTGATTATTGGTTTCCAGACTTCATTACAGAATGAAAAGGAAGATTTAGTTGATCTTCGATTTGGGCTACAAAAGGACAATGACGATCATCACACATCTATAGTGAATTCCATTCTTACCTTGCAGACAAGTCAAGATCACGAAAATAAAATCATGGATGCTTTGGCAGATTCCACTACAAAGATCAAAGTTCTAAGAGAACAACTGAAAACTGAGTCCACTACAAAGATCAAAGTTCTAAGAGAACAACTGAAATCTGCTGCTTTTGATCTTGGCAAAGTGAACAAAGAACTATTGTTGGTAAAAGGGCAGAATTTTCAGAGAAATCAATGCTTGGTGAAGATTATTGAAACCAAGGATGCTCCTTATGCAGACTACATTTCCCATCTTATAATGTTATAAGTAGCAAGGCTACTTCACAACAAGGGGGAGATCAAGGGGTGTTTCCAGAAATGAATATTAATAATCCTTACCAAACAGGTTCAATAGAAAAGAACAAAGTGAGAATCAATTTGGTGAAGTAATCAATGGAAGATAAATTAAAGAATTTAAGGGAAAATAAATCGGGCCAAAAAGGTAATGTAGCTTTTGGTTCAGGGAAAGGAAACGTAAAAATTATCTCTGAAAAGTTAGATGATTTGGATCCAACATTAACAAAAGAAAAACAAGATGATCAAGCAAAGCGTGATGCAGCATTGGATGAGCTTAATGTTTTTGAATGAGAAGCTTAATGCAGGAGAAGCTGAAATGAAAAACGTAGAAGAAATTCTTGTGAACAAGAAAGCTCTATTTCCTCCATGGTCAATAGAAAGAATTGAAGAGGAAGCACTCAACAATCCAAAACTCAATTTGTTGGAACCCCAAACTCTTTCTCAGTTGATAACGATGTTAATTCTCAAATGGATTTGCCTATCACTGGAAGGCATTCCAGTTTTGTTGTTTCGATAATATTCAGAAGATGCATATAAGGAACACAACAACCAATAGAAAGTTTCTTGGTTTGTATGTGAAGAATTCAAAACCTCAATATAAATCATGGAACAAAAAGAAAATTATAGGTTTGAAAATTGAAAAATTAGAAAAAGTTGATGATTTTGTCAACATTTATTTCAAGGTAGTTCGTTGAAACAAGCATGAAACAAATGAGTTTATGTTAGCTGATCTTCCTTTAATGAATCCATTTGATTGGATCTTAATTCTCAATATTGTCTCAAGAGACCCTATCAAGTATGAACCAATATGCTCATATATAAAGAGGTTGTTAAAAGCACACATTATTGAAATTGCGAAGATGGATATTGAGATCTCTTCGGTTCTGAACAAAAGACCAATTGTGAAGCATATGGAACCTCAAGAAAATATTGATTCATTAAAGGCTGGATTTACTGAGAATAAGAATTGGGGTGTGGTTATCAAAGTAGAAAATGAATTTCCAAAGAAGTGTGTGTTCTATTTTATGGACAAACATTTATACTCTTCTGTGGCTTTGAATCAAATCCTATCAACTGTTGAGAAGTTCAAGAAAATTATTCTTCTTATCTAAAGTGTGTTTCGAACATGATAAAGTGGTGGATTTCTGTTCATTTTGTTCTATTGAAGACTGTGCCAAAAGTGTTTGAATCCGTGAAGAAACCTGAAGTAAAGACAACTATTGAAGATTGAAACAAAGGGGGAGATTTTAAGGTTCACAATTTTCTTGTGTCACCTTATAATGCTTAGTACGCACTTGTCCTTACTTAGTATGTGTTAAGTTGCGATTTTGCACTCTTTGTTACCTCGAGTTCGCAGCCTAGCTGTTGACTTGAGATGTTTTTCTTTTATTCCTTCGATCCATATATATATATATATATATATATATATATATATATATATATATATATATATATATATATATATATATATATATAGGGTTAGGTTATTTTGTTTTTACTAACTATTGTGTGCCAGAATACACAGATCTAGACCATCGGATGGAATATAATCAAAGGTCATGATATGAGGATCTATGATAGTAGAATAGGATAACATGTACCATATAATCACACAAATTTCAGCATAAGGGCATTTTAGTCAATTAACCTATATTAAAAAAGGAAATTTTCGGATTCTTAAGGATGATTGATTCCTTTATTTTTTTTAAATCTGTATATTTTAAATTAATTCAAATTTAAAAATCCGATTTTATTCTGTCAGAATGATAGAATGCCAACCATAAACTAGTAAATATATTTTTCGATTTTATTCTGTCAGAATGACAGAATGTCAACCATAAATTAGTAAAAACATTCTGAAAGAATACACAAATCAATTCTTGAACTAATAATATAACAAATAATTACATTGTATAATTGTGATTCATTGAATAATAACAACATTCTGAAAGAAAAAAAAAACATCAAAATCTAACAAAAACACTAATCTATTCTGAAAGAATATTATTTTTAAGCAACACTTTATACATTGTAGCATAACACATTCTGGTATAATACACTTTCATTCTATATGTTTTCTTTCTTCTCCACATCAATGTTAGCCTCTTCAAAACCTAAATCCACAAAGAAAAGATAATCAAGTTTCAAAAATTAAACAATTCAATGCATTCTAATAGAATACAACAATAAATATTCTTACAGAATAAACTATTCTTGCAAAATATTCTACTTGGATATTCTACTTTACTTCTAACATAATATTTCAACACAAGTATAAACATGTTAACTTAACATATTCTGACAGAATCTTCCCAATAAGTCCAACATATCAAACTTGCCTCTTTTACACAACAACTTTCTCTTTTTGACATTATATCAAACACTTGGAGGGCATGTTTTATTATCAACATTCAAAAAACGCAATAGTACAAGCAACATTCAAAAGCATTGATAACAGAAAAAATTGATTCTTGATTCTGAATCACTTCCAAAATCAAAACTAGTAGATAGCAAATTTGAGTGCAATGTTTCAATATTTTCTTAGGATTCAAGCCCTAAAACAGAATAAGACAGTCCAATTCCATTATTGAATTCTCAAATTGGAAATTTGTAATCATACAAACGAATTGCGAAATAAACCAAAACTAAAAATAAAGTAAAACCACACCTGGATTGAAGAAAGAACAAATTCATATCGGCTAAGTTATGCTCTGGTGATGGCCCAAACTTAGACCGATTTAGGACTTTTATGTCTTGTTCGTCATTTGGCTGATTGAGTAAGGGATACAAATCATTCACAAAGGAGGTCACGAAGGAACGGAACAGATGAACGAAGAGGGGGAAAAGGAAGGCTCACAGGAGGCACCATTTTCTTCGATTGATTGCGAGATGGAGAAGCAGCAAAGTTTTGCTCGTCTCTTCCGGCTACAAGGTGTGAGGTTCGGGCTTTGCAAGCAACGTTAGTAGCAAAGACGAGCCTTTTCACCTTTGTGGTTGATGGGAACCTCAGAAGAAGAAAAAGAGAGGAAAGCGGGTCCGATGGGAGTCTGGTCGGCAACCATTCGTCGCAGGTGAGGACCTCGGTGATGTTTGCTTGAAAATCACTCAATAGAAAAAATGTCGTTCACCTGATGATTGATAGTGGAGATGATGGTTGCGATGGTAGGTTTCTTCTCCTAGAATAATGAATGAGTGGATGGTGAAGATTGAAGAAGCAATTTAAGGACGAATGGTGAGTGTTTTTCTAGGGTTAACAAACTAGTTTCCCTGGACATTAAACGTTTTAAATATTTACCAAAATTAAATATAGTCAAGATTACTATTATACCATTTTCTGATTTATTATTGAATTTATTTTTGCTTAATTATGATTGGTTGTTAGAGGCACACAATACTTGTTGAAAACATTTGAACCTATATATATATATATATATATATATATATATATATATATATATATATATATATATATATATATATATATATATATATATATATACACACACACACGATAGAAGAATGAGATAAGAGTTGATCATATAAAATAGTTATATGCTTGTAATCAAATTATTTTGAGCTCTCTTGTTAATGAAAATGCAATCTTGTTTACGCCGTGTGTTCTTGTGAGTCATATTGTTGTTGTTTTATTTGTTAATCTAAAAGTTTCTTCACAAATAAAAAGGCAAAAAAACTAAAACATAGAAAATTTAATATTTATATAAATAAAAAATATTTTTTATCTAAAAAAAATGAAGTATAAAAGCATCCTTTTATTGCTTTTTTATTTTTACATGATGTAATTTTCAAGATTTACCATTATGTTTCTTTTATATATATATATATATATATATATATATATATATATATATATATATATATATATATATATATATATATATAGGGAAGAGTTATATGGAAAATGAATGATTAGGGCAACACATATTTGAACCAATGAAAACATGACAACACATCACTTCCACAATAACTTCCACAATACATTACTTGTGAAGAAAGAAATGGACACGTGTCATTTGATTATTGGTTCCGGTAGATGTTGCCCTAGTTATTTGTTTTCCATAGAACTCATTCCTATATATATATATATATATATATATATATATATATATATATATATATATATATATATATATAAGTGTTTTGTTGTTATAAAAAAATGTTATTATAAATCTAATAGTATGTTGATATTTTATTTTACAAATATAAATATTTGGTTTTGAGTTAAAGGTTAAAATATGTTTCGATTTTGGTTTTATAATATAAATATGTTAACTTTATATTAGTTCGATATAAACTTTTAATATTTAATTTAAAAATATATATATTTTTATAAATATATTCCTTGATGAAGACATAAAAATTTCAAAAAAAAAATTAAAAAACATATGTTAACTAATTATAAAATAATTAAATCTTTATACCTACTTTAGCCTTTGTTTCACCTGCTTTGCTACACAAGCTAAAAATGAATTGAATGGTTAATTATTTTAGTCTATGCAATAGCTTAAGTGAAAAAAAAATGCTAAAATGATTATAAAGATTTAATGTAGTTTATTATTAACTAAAAGTCGATTTTTAATTTTGCTTTGAAAAGTTAAAAATATTTATTAAGGAATATATTTAAAATTTGATAAAACTAAATAATATTATTAAACTAGGTATCAGAAGTTTATATCAAACCAATATAAATTTTCTGTATGCTATTCAGATTTAACTTTTGTAATAAAATAATGTTTTGATACGTAAACTTTTTTAAATAAACAATAGAGAATGAAAATATTTAATAATGTACTGTAGTTCATATAGTTTAGATAAAATTTAGACAACAAAAATTACTTATATATTAAATAAAACATATTTGCATGATCATTAAAATTTCTATGTTTTTTTATATAAATATTATATTTTCTATGTTTTAGTTTTTTGCCTTTTTATTTGATTTATGGTAATTAAAACAAGATTTAATATACTTTTTCTAAATTTTACAAATGGTACTTAGACAAATTTCATGAATGGTCATTTTGAGAAGTTTCACAAATTGTCATAAATGGTCCTTTATCTAGAATTCTTTTAACTTAACGGCTCTATCTAACAGACATCCATCAAAATAACTACTTGAGTGCAAGGTTTCGTTCAAAGGGACCCTCCTGCGAAATTGGTAACAAAAAAATTGTTTTTATGGGATAATTTTGTATATATCCTTGCTAAATAAAATCTAAAATATAATATTTACGGTTCTTAACTTTTCACATATCATATATACCCAAACTTTTTTTAGAACAATTTTAACAATTTATAATCATATTGTATATTATAAATAATTATTATTTAACATATAAGAGATTGACCAAGTTGTTCCTATTGACAATGATTACTTCCAAAGTCCATTGTAAAGTCCATCTGTGTTTCTTTCTTTTTTTATGAATTAAAATTTCACCATGTCTATGTGATTCCGACTTGAGGCTTGCCCTATTTGAGTTCCATCTATTTCAGTATCAGAACAATAAACAAGAAAGAAAACTCTCACAAAAAAGTTTCCCACCCATTTCAATTATCGAGTGAAAAAGCGCCATGCAAAAAGTTAAATTGACGATGTCCATTAAGATTTTATTTCTTTCGGTCATTTCACCGAACACTTAACGAGCATCATCCAAAATCTCACATCTTACATAAATGTCAATCAGAGCATTACCAAATAAAACCACCAACACTTGCTGCCAATGTATTTGCAGAATTGTAACACACATTGAAGGGGTGCAGAAGGGGGCGACTAAAGGCATGTTTTTTGTTGAACATTATGTGTATGCAATCTTAGCTTCATGTACGTATGTGAAGGGTTAGGGGAAATTTTTTCAATGTGTTATACGTCAAAACGGATTTAAACTTCAAGGTAATATGGTCAATTTAATGCATCTTTTTAAATAATAATAATTTTTAAATATAATAACAGATTATAAATTGTTAAAAGTTGTTTAACAAATACTTTGTACATATACAATATTTTAAAGATTAAAAATATGAATACGATATTTAGATTTTAAACTGGAAAATTTCGATATTTTATTATTTAACAAAGGTACATACAAAATTCTCATTTTTTTGCTCTAAGAAACTTATACTACTTCCTTATGTTTGATTTAATAGGGTGACCCCAAATTGCCCTTAACTAAATTATTTTTCATTTTAAGTTCTTATATATGTTATTTTATTGTTGTCACTTTTTTTGTTTCCCATTCTAATAGATAAAATGTCATCTTCTGATATTTAATCAAAATAATTATAATAAAGAACAAAGTATATTCAAGTTGTTCCAAATAACACAATGAAAACAAATTCAATTCAAACACATACTGTATACGATTTTACGAATAGTCAATTAGTTGAGTTTTTTATTTTGATAATTTTCATCGACTAATTTACTTTAGAATTACAAAGTATGATTTCCCGACATCCAAATTTGGAATGTAATATTTTCATGGAAAACCTTTGTTATAGAGCACACATTGAAAAAAAAATCAACTCAAACTGAATTCGTATGAAAGAGTTGAGAATATTTGAAGTCAGTAAACAAACAATTTTCACATACACATGGGACAATCATAGTTAAGTTTGCCATTTTTAAACTTTTTGACTATTTTGTAGTATGACCTTAACAACTATGATAATTTTATGTTATTTTTCAAGAATATGTCTTATTATTTTAGGAATAATAACTTGAAAGAGTAACGTACTTTCAATTTTGTTTACATTTATTTACTGAACTTTTTTCATGTTTGATTTACCCATGAATTATTTGAAATTGTGCATATTTTACCATTATTACCGTCTACAACCGTTCATATGGGTAAAATCTGAAAATTTTCAAATAATTCATGGGTAAATCAAGTACAGAAAAAAGTTTAGTGACTAAATATTAACAACGTTGAAAGTTTGTTACCATAAAAAAAAAATAACAAGTGTTACAAACTAGAGGTGAGCATGGTGCGGTTTGGTGCGGTTTTTTGCCAAAACCGAACCGAAAACCGTAATTTCGGTTTTTTGAAGTTTAGAAACCGCACCGTTCAGTTTTTATGCGGTTCGTTTTTTTGCGGTTCGGTTTTTTCTTTGCAGTTTTTTGTCAATTTTTTATTTGGTTTTTGTTTTGCCTTTTTACTAAAACTCAGGTAACTCAACGAGTTACTTTGACTCAGATGAGAAGTCTTAATCATTTTTGGAGAAACTTTATGTAGAGATGAGGAACGCCAAAATTTTCATCCCTAGTAATGTGCGACTTCTCAAAGATGTGAGTTAAAAGCCATAGACTTGACTCTTATATGAAATGTGAGAATGGTGAATGTTTTATCTCAAATGCGATGATGGATACTCTTATAAGGCTAAAAAAATTAAAGTTCAAATGATATCTTGGAGATGAACCGATACCACCACCTCTTTGTTTGAAATCAAATAACATAATCACTCATCCAACATGCTTCTAATGCTTGAATATAATAGGAATTAAATATAATATTTGTTTCATAAGTACATACGATAATAGCAATTAATGTATTCATAAAAATGATACTATCATCACTAGTACTCTTAATATTAAAATGTTAAAAAATATAATAAACATTATTTTTCTTATAAATATCACTATATGTATGCTTAAAAATATACAATCATTATCTGATAAGATAGATATTTATATTTATAGAAATTTTAATTGTCATGAGTTTTTCGTTCTTACAAATATCACCACTTAATATATACATATATATATATATATATATATATATATATATATATATATATATATATATATAGAGAGAGAGAGAGAGAGAGAGAGGTAGGTTCAAATGTTTCTCACATCTATTGTGTGCTAGAATGCACCAATAGGAATTTATTATTAATTATATGTATATTAAATGGTATCCATACTTATAACTCATTTGTATGGAAACTAATTAAATTTGTCATTAATATCAATAATAATATTCTTTCAGTATGAATTCATATTTAGAAGAATGAGAATGTATTGCAGCAGAATGAAAGTGTATTTTAGTAGAATACACTCTCGTTCTTCATATTTCATGCAACTTTATTTTATTTTAAGTGAGTGTGTCCTCAAACAAAACACGAACTCATATATAAAAACTAAGATGAAAATTCATTCTTAATATACATATATTGCTGACATTAATGACGGATTTAATTAGTTTCCATAAAAAAAGAATTATAATTATGGATATCATTTAATATACATATATTTATGGAAATCATTTAATATCTATATTTATTTAATTAAATAGTTATTTAATTTATTAAATTTCTATTGGTGCAGCACACAATAAATGTAAAAACAAAATGACCTAGCCCTATATGTATATATATATATATATATATATATATATATATATATATATATATATATATATATATATATTCAGTGTGGTTCGATTTTTTTGTGGTTTTTGCAAGAGTAAAAGCCGCACCGTCGGTTTTCATTTCGGTTTCGGTTTACGCAGTTTTTTTGGTTTGCGGTTCGATTTTTGCTCACCCCTAGTTACAACTCCCTTCACCTTAAAATAGAGTATGTCCTCGAAACCAAGCTAAGTACATAATCGAAGGTAATGTTGTATAATCTCATAATCGGGTTCCCATGTTATATTAACATCTTTATGATGCTTTAGGATTAATTTTGACTAATTTGACTTCTTTTTTATGCAACCTCTTGACAATTCAATCTAATTTAGCTATAGGTTCTTCTATATATTGAACATCATTATTAAATATTAATTTCTGATAATTTCTTCTCGTGTTAAAAATGTATATAGATAGCATACATGAAAGGTATTATGAATACCTTATAACTCATGTGGTAGATCTAATTGGTATGTTTGTGATCTAATTCTTTATGACGAGTTAAATGTAACATCCTAATTTTGGGCTAGAAGTTTTGGGCTTTATGAAAAAAATACAAAATTTTAAATTTTAAAAATAAATAAATCAAATTAAATATGAACTAATTAAAAATAGCATAATGAAAACCTTAAAATTAATTCATAATTATAAAATAATAATAGTTTAGCGTCTAACGGATTAAATTTTGCTAGAAGGGAAAATTATGTCAATTTGGAGGGTTGACCAACTTAATGACTTAGACTTAAATTGTGAGGATTGAGATGGAGAGAGACCATTTTTGGAAGATATTAGATGTTCCTTATTTAGTTTGGAGTAATTTTCAAAAGACTTTTCCAAGGAAGGACCATAGTTGACTTAATCACCAAAGTCGGATCTATTTGAGTCATATTCTTTCCTCATTCTCTCCATCGCCAAGATCCAACTAGCTAATAGTTGTGAGATTTGGATGATTAGAAATGTTTTGATGAGTTTTTTAAACCCCAGATGGTAAAATATGAATCTAGCGTTCATTATCTAGTTTGAGCTTGATTTTTTGATCAATGATGGCAGTTAACTTCAGTTATGTCATATGTGATCTATTTGTCAATTTGTGACCTATGGTGAGATCTTCTTGATGTTTGGTTCAAATTTATCATACATGGGGATGATTTTGGTGATCCAATTTTAGGAATCATATATCTCATTTTGGTGAATCAAATAATGTCACAAAGTTATTTTCAAACTTAAATGGTGTTTTCTATTCCAAAACTATAAGTCATATTGTGATTCATGATACAATTTTTGTAACTTTTTATGAGAAGTTGAACTTCAGTGAAGTTCATATGAAAATTTAAGTTTAATTGATGAGTGAATAAGCTTCATGCCTTCTCAAATCTGTGTGTTTTAGGTTGTAGATACCATTTTTAGTCGTATTGGTTCATTTACCATTCATACCTAGTGAATTGCTACAAATTGAGTTCTTACATGCCTATGTCTAACCTTGAGAATGTGCTCGCTAGGCTCATGACATAATTATCCCTAAATTTAGTTATTGATGTTTTGTGATTTTGATGAGGTACAACTTATACATTTGGGTCTTATTTGAGTGTTCAATCATATTCCAGTTTCATAATTTCTAACCTTACAATTGAACTCGCTAGGCTCCCTAAAGCCTAATGAACTTGTTGATAGTCTTTTGCATGCCATAGATTGTTAATAGAAGCATTAGAGTATTAGCAACTTTTTGACATTTAGAAGGCTTTGTAGTTGTAAAAAATTAAACTTAATATCTTTTGAGACACATTTGCATGTTATTTAATCAAACTTAACTGTGTTCCTAAATTTTTTATATTTGGGACGGATTTCCGCAAATTAAACTCTGAAATTTCTTTTAAAAACATTTTAATTAGATGCTTCAAATAACCCATGCGATGGGTGTTTCATTAAAGGGTCCATGAAAACGGGGACTAAGTTTCCCATGCTTCCCAAATCTAACTGGTCATTTCCAAGATGATATTGTAAGCATAAATTTGTCGCCCAACTAGAAATTCGTTAGGTGTCTCTTCTAGCCAACAAAACAAAGTTATGCACTTTCGCCCATAAAGAGCTCCAGTTTGTGTTATGTAAATATATTCACTATTCCAATACTAGACCACCATATATAACATGTCTCGTTTATCGAATAAGTTCAAAATTATCCTCTAATGCATTCTAGTTTTAGAAAATCATATCCATTTAATACATACAAAATACTAATTAATATAATATATTCTCTATACATCTATGTGTATTCACATTGAGTGTTGGAAAGATAACAGTCTGACAACTTGAAAGGTTAACAAACTTACAACATTGTTCACATTTTGTTACATAATTCTTTCGTGTTTGATTTACTATGAATTATTTGAAATTGTTCATACTTTACCCTTATGATCGAGTAAAATGTGAACAATTTCAAACAATTAATGGGTAAAAAAACTCAATGGCTAAATATGAACAAAATTGAAAATTTTATTACCTTCAAGTCATTACGTCATTATATATACAATTAAAAGGGAGTTGGCTTATGAACAGTAACATCCATAAGTTGGCTAATGTTTGTGAATTCGGGCTAGACATTTTACGAATTATATGTTATAAATGTTTGTTTTATCGAACAATTATATAAATGATAATTATATATTGCGTACATGTTTTACGTAAAAATATTATGGGCTTATAATTTTTGTATAAAACCTTAATATATATTTAACAAAATTTTGTTAAATAAAGTGTAAAAACAAAAGATAATTTAGGATAAATAATCTTAATAAAAGTTGTAGTAGTTGTGATGACAATTCTTTGGGCATAAAGAACGCCCAAATCTAACTTCGTATGAGAAATGTACGATTTATCTAAGTTTCGCGTTCAACCCAATACAACAATATGCATCATAAAAAGTGAACCGGAGATAGGTTGCTTTTTAGCCAAGGTAATGTAACGGAGAGCCAATGTTCTCGTAAATATGAAATCATTCATAACAAGAATGCCTAAATCTGACTTCGCTTAAGGAAGTTATAATATTTCGTAACGATACAATACAATAGTATGTGTCACCGAGTACGAAATAAAGATCCGTCAATCGTTAGACAAAACTATCTAAAAGAAAGTTGATGTCTATGAAACTATGAATCCGTCTATTGAGAACGTCGAGAATGGAGCTCGTATGTGAAATATATGAGTGAAACTTGGTCCCTACCCTATGAAATATGTATAGATTTTTAAATTTAAGATAGAATGAGAATAGCCGACCGAGTCCAAATAAATATTGTAATACTTGTCGATACAAAGTCGGGGGTATAAAGAATGTCGAAAACGGATCTCGTATACAAAGGCTGTGAAGCAATCATGGTGCCTAAGTTTGAGGCGCGGCAAGCCCCCTAAGAAAAATGCCTATAAATAGAAACTCAAACACTCCCTCATTCCTTGCTCACTTCTATGTAGATTTTTGTCTCAAAGCTCTCCTGAACCCCCAGGATCCGACTCTCTGAGTCTTGAACATGTTGGCGAAGCGTTGCAGCAACGGAAAGTCGATAGAAAGAAGAGTTCGTTGTCGAAGTTCTGTATGTGACTTTTTTATTTTTTCACTAAAAAAACATATAAGTTGAGTTATGTTTACCGTACTTTAATTATAACTTATATTTATGTCCATAGTCGTTATCATGAACTTATTATTTATACTTATCAGTAATAATAGTCGTTATACTGATCGATCTACTTACATGAATGATGTTTAGGACAGATCTATGAGGTGTCGTTGTACTGATCGATTTACTAATAGGAATGATGTCTAGGACAGATCTATGAGGTGGACAGATATTTCGGTATACATGTATGCCAAACGGATCATACCTCCGATGTGATCTTACCTGCTTGTTTTTTATCAGCTATAAGTAAGTATTCTTTTTGGAATACAAACTAATTCTAAAGCTCAGTAATATTTGTATTTAGGTCGTTTTATCGGGTGAATGCATAGTTTTCGTGAACATGATTTAATACAAGTGATTATTAAAAAGTATTAAATACATGTTGAAAGTTTATATGTGAATTAAATGTTTAATATCTAAAATATTTGTTAAATGTATATTTGATAACATACGTTGTGTGAACCAGATATGGTTATATATGTGTTAAAGTTTTTATATGATATTATTAGATGATAATCTTAAAAATAGGTATTATTACTTAAAAGATTCTTTTATATTAAATTACATGATACTATGTGTTAAATATATACACTAAATTATGATAGTGTTGTCTAAAATGAGTTAGTATTAAAAGTTGATTTCAAGGTATGCAATCTTGTCTAAGTTTAAAACTAAGATGTATAAAGAATATTTAGATCCAATTAAGTTGGATAAAAGAATCGTCGTATACTGTATTGCAATAGTATGGTATAAACCATGGTTGCAAAAATCGGGATTAATCGTGGATTAATCGTTTGGCGTTCTCCAACCGTCGAGGATTAGGGCATTAATCAGAAATTTAGGATTAATCAGGTTTGGCGGAATTAATCGGTCAACAAAAGTCAAAAAAATCGAAAAAAGTCAAAAAAATCGAAAAAAAGTCAAAAAATTTTATAATTGTTTTAAAAAAATTCAAAAAACCAAATTTCTATTTTTACTCCAAAATTTTCAAATTTTCAAAATTTCAAATATTATACCAAAATGTTCATATTTTCGTATATCCAAATTACAATTTTTCTTATTTTCTAATTTTGAAGTACTTGTTTTTCTTAAGATATATTAATATTTAATTAATTTTAATATTTTATTAATAATTTATGGTCCCCGATTAATCCTCGATTAATCCCCGCCAAGACCGATTAATCCTTTAACACCAGTCGACCGTCGAGCTACCGTCAAACGACTTTTACAACCTTGGTATAAACATGAAAATATTTTTAAAAATTGATTATAAGCATTATAGTCTTAATAGTATTGAAATAAGATTTATAAAGAATGATTAGTTCGAGTTAAATCGAAAGAGTGTTTAATTGTACCTGTATTATAAAAATATTACATGGGTAGGAAATTGTGTTGATTACAGTTGTAATGTTGTTGTGTTATACAGTAGAGCTTAAAGGGGATGCATAGTACAATTAAGTTTGGATATCGGGTATCATCATATTAAGGGTGTCTACGATAGGAACGGAGATTAGAACTCTGTTCTATGACACTATCAAGTGTAGATGTATGGATTACGTACCAACGTACAATATAGTATTCCTTTGGACATCCGTATATGGTGGGTTCGATCAAGCAACTGAAATGGTATGCTTGGTCATCTACGAGAGTAAGATGACAACACTTAACTAGTCTATAAAGTCTCGTGAATTACGTTGTTAATGTATATTTATAACCTACAGACGTATATTTATAACATAACAAGCATCTATTTTCGTAGTTGTTTATACTATATCCCCCTCATGATTGCCTTTATTGACCTGTACTACCAAGGGATCCCCGAAGCATAAACATCTACTTGTTGCTTATAGTGATCCATCATGTTAGCTATTAAGGATCAATGTTATAGGATCAATATGTGAGAATTGTCGACAAAGGGTAGATTGTCATAAGGATATCTATATTAGATGATATATTGTTGGTAACAGTTGGTTTTGCAGGTTTAATAATTATGGATTACTATCATAATAATATTGTGGGATTGAAAATTCTATGTCTCTCACCAGGTTTCCCAACCTGACCCACTCAAATTATATGCATCACAGGTATCAAGGTTTAAGCTGCTCGAACCTGATTAGGATGTTGAGTGATTATGAGGCAACTTAAAATAACATTCAGGACCATTACACCTTTACTCTATAACATATGTTGTGTATTGAATGTGACATTCTTAGAGTTTTTTTTAAATAACATCTTTACTCAAGATATTTTAATAAAACGAAATAATTTTCACAAAATGTTTTATTGTACTATTGATTTTCTATAAATAAAAATATTATGATTTTTATAGCTTAACATGTTTTTTTTCATTTTTGAAAAATAGGGGATGCCACAGTTGGTATCAGAGCATTAGTAAAGCGAACTAGGAATAGTGATTATTCTTAAACTTAAACTTCGAAATTAAATGATGATGGTGAGAGGTGTGTCTAGTATATTTTAGTTTGGATACCAAAATTAATATTATATAGAAATAAGCACTAGAATATTTTAGGGTATATGCCTTAATTAATATTATGTGCCAATAAAGTTATTTTATAGCATTCCTTAGATTTTATACCTTACTTACTATTAGTTGAACTAGCATACTTTAGGAGTAATGCCTTATGTGCTAGTATGTGTTAGATTATATGTATGATAGCAGACCTTAGAGTCGTATCATACTTTAGAGTATGTTTTGTAAAATAATAGTACCTTTGGAGGAGTATTGTACAAGTATAAATACATTTTCAAGTGGCGGGATGATAGAACTTTGGCGTGATCGCTGAAGTCGTCCCACTGCCAACGATTTCGTCGCCGACCAAATTGAAATAGTGATTGCTTATGAACTTAGAAGTACTGAAGATGGTGATAAATACTTCAGCGGTATCGAAGTTGAAGTTATATGAGAGGCTATGAAGAATTTAGAGAATTTGAGAAAGGTGAAAATTTTGAGGTTGACAGATTTCCTTAACTCAAAAGGCCGAGACTTTGTCTATCTTTACAACGTAGTATGTAGTTTGAGTGGTATGTTAGGTGCTGATTTGTTCCATATACAGGATGCTCTAAGTTAGTATTTAATACAAAATAACAATTGACTTCTTTCACATCCTTACGAAAATTCCATGTGTGATAAGCCACATTTAACATACAAGACTAAGATGGTGAAATTAGTTATTAGTTTTTGAAGTGCTAAAAACTTGCTATTTAGTAAAGTTGGAATATTTACCTAAAATGGAAAAGAACTAAGTGGAACATGTTGAGATGCAGCTGAGAGGCAGACTTTTAGGATTAACTCAAACAAAGTAAATGATGATGAAGTGAAGAGATAGGATGATATGCTTGGTGACTTGCAGATGTCAGTAGGTGATACAAATAGTTGAAGAGTGTTTATGTCCATACCACCAGAAAGAATTCAAACATAGTATGTCGTACAAACTAGGCATTATTGAAGGAATACAAAGAGTTCAAAGTAGAGTTCCTAGAGAACATAAAAAATGCTAGAATATGCTAGATTGAGTATATGCGTGAGACTAATCCTAGAATGCAAGTGTAGGAAAATATAATTAGTAATGAAGATATGAACAAGTTTGGTTTAGTTTATCGTGTTTCTTCTCCTGCAAAAACTAATCATGTAACTTCCTAAAAATCATAAGGAAAAATTTTCATTTTTAAAATATTAATTCATATAACATTCCGTTTCAAAATCATTCAATGTTAAAAATAGTAATTAAACATTAGAGTAAAATCTCAATTAATCAAATGCGGAATAAACTCTGGGGGATGTTGTGCAATTTCGCTAGGCCCTTTCCTTCCGAACCGGAAGTACCTGAAACCATAAACATCAACTGTAAACACAAAAATTAGTGAGTTCCCCAAAATACCACATACCATACATATAACTTGGCCTAGCCCGCACATCGGGCCCAACCCATAATAATGGGCCTAGCCCTTCCTAAACATTGGGCCCAACCCAACATACATTTGGGCCTACCTCGTCATATAATAGGCCTGGCCAAGAATACAATGCAAGAGTGTC
Source organism: Lactuca sativa (assembly GCF_002870075.4). Lineage (NCBI taxonomy): Eukaryota > Viridiplantae > Streptophyta > Magnoliopsida > Asterales > Asteraceae > Lactuca > Lactuca sativa. The sequence goes on from NC_056628.2 coordinate 39,430,634, forward strand.
AGAGACAGCTAGCATCCTACATAACATACATTAGGCCTAGCCTTTCCTGATATATGTGGGCCCAACCCAACATAAAATGGGCCTATCCTATGATACAATAAGCCTAGCCCAACATACCATGCAAGTTTCATAAAGAAAAATAGCATATAACAGATCCTAGTGGGCCGACACTGGTGCCTTCGACCTACGGGTACAATTAGGAGACTCGCCTCTCAATCTAAATAAATAGTTGAATACGTCCTGGCTCTAAATATCAGCTCTACCCATCACCTATTCATCAAATAGTAACCAACCTCAAATACAACTCAAAATACTCAAAATATTTTTAGGTCATACTCAGTCAAATCCAGGTCAAAGTCAAAAAGTCCAAAAGTCAAAGTTGGTCAACATGGTTGCGAACGCCCAACGTTCCCAGCTTGTACACTTGGCGTACACGAGTTTAACCAAAAACGTGATGGCTAACCACAAACGCCCAGCGTTCCTGGGGAACACCCGACGTATACGGTTGATTTCGTTCTTAATCTTGAAGCTTTTTTGCCCATAATCCAGATCTAATCTTAGAATAACGTCCTTAACCATACATTTTCCAACTTTATGGTTTAGCATGGCCATTAACCAATATACCCTTGTGCTCCAAAGTACAAAACGAACTCTTGGATCACAAAATCTACATCATCCACATCCAAATGGGTCTAAACCTTATTTCCCTCAATTCCCGAAACCTTATGATAATTGATCTTCGGGTCACGACATCGAATTATGAAACGACTCAAAACATAATGTTACAACTCTCTCCCACTTAAATTAGATTTCGTCCTCGAAATCACTCCTTACTACCTTCCAGGCAACCAAACAATCTGACCAAAACCTCTCGAACCCGGATTCAATGAGAAGGTTAACTCATACTCATGATGACCATCCAATGCTACTATCGAAACCCAAACATAGCAGGACCCACACGCCCTGATGGTGATCAAATTATTTATCCACTAACATAAATCATACGGAAAAAAAGTACTCCGTTGCTATAAATCTGGAACCCAAAACTTTACCTGACCTAATCACAAAAGCAGAACCATTCTAAAATACAATCAATAGGACCTATCTCTGCAATCTGAACTAAAAAAACATCTTCCGATAATAAATTATCCAACTGATACCCTTGGAGGACAGAATTTGTGACTGTACATTGTTGCCGAAAAGACCATCCATATAAGAAATGGGGACATTCAACGCAAGTCTCATCCCTTCGAGCCAACTCGAAACATATCTCACACTCAAAATCCATAGATTCATACATGAGTTTTATCCAAATTCTTTCGATTTCCATGGAGACCTTCTACTAAACTAAGATATAGATTTTCCCAATCATCCAACAATCTTGCGCATAACTAAGGTCACATAACTAGAACCTGCGCTTGAGTCTAACTGTTACAGGCTACTTGAGCTTAAACACCACATAGATGTCATCCCTTGATCACCGACTCATCCTATTTTAAACGTAATCTGATACCTTACTCAAGTCTCTTTTTACTAGGTCTCATCCATACTATCATAACCAAATGGGTATCGCCTACAAGTCTCACCCAATATACATAATCAAACGAGCCTCGCCCACGGGTCTCGCCTAGTCTGCATCATCAAACGGGCCTCACCCACGGGTCTCACCAATCGAGTGTTGTACAGGCCTAACATCATAACTGATCCAACGATCCTCATACCAAACATAGAGTAGTCTTTCGACAATACTGTCTGTCACGACCCAGACATACACTGATCCTCCTCTAGCCCAAAGACTATTCCTAAATTTACCTACATCATTCTGGTGAATCCTATGACTACATCACAAACTTACAACACTTCCCTGACAGCCTATCATCCTTGTATATGCTATGGCTACCTAGTGGTCTTACAATCACTTCCATAACTGCCTACAAATCCGATGAATGCTACGGGTCACCCCTCATTCTCACAACACTCCCATTATGTCATGGCTACAATCCATGGTATTACCAGCTATCTACGAGAAAACTTCACCATGAATCAATACCAGTCAAAACTCTAATTTGTTGATCCTCAACAGGCATTCGGGTCGTGCTTCGAACCTCAAGGCCTTAAACAAACGAGAACAGGCAGAGAGGTCCTACACAATCCCCAACATGAGACTAACCGTAACCCAAAATGCGTCACTACCAATGGTTCACTTCCACGAATGCAATAACCTAATTTCCACCCTTTTTTCTGATTACAACTGCCCAACAAACCTTATTCTTAGCAAAATTTTGGCTCATTCCACGATCAAAATTGGCTATCCACTTGCCCTTGGCATGTCATTCCAAGTTGACTCACATTGGAAAATTTCTATTAATCTCGAGCGATTCTCCCCTACTTAGAGTCATCTAAAATCTGTCAATCTTGTATTCTTTGGAATTTCTAATCCATCTACAGCTTGCTACTCAAGACTGCTGCCAACCCGAATCTGCAAGAACTAAAATTACATGTCTAAACAACCCATAAACTCCTATTTTGAGTTGAATACCTTCAACACAATGCTTGAAGAAAAGGTTAACGTATCCAATGCACTTCCTGAATCCTTACATAAACTTATTCGATAACAAGAAGAATTTAATTGGCACATAACGGGAACACACACTAACCAAGACCTTCAATATGCAAAACGATACAAAATAAACCTGCAAATAAATATAAAAGAAAAATAATTAACCAACCACAAGGGTACTACCATTCTTAGATAATCAAACATAATATTCCACATACACCAATTCGGGATAATAAGTACAAAAGAAAGAGCATAAGAAAGATGAATGTACTACACTCCTGCAACACCCGATGGAACTCGAGTCTCCTCAGTTTGCATCTGAAGCGCTCAGCCCTTCACTGCTAGAGCCTTTGTCTTGCCCTCATGTCTATCTGTAATCCTCAATGTAGCTGGAGTGGGTACCCTTACCACTCCATTTATCAATCTCGGACAATCAATCTTCTTGTGGCCCACCTGGTTGCAATGAAAACAAATCGGACCCGAACCCCACAAACAATCTCTACTAAAATGACTTACTTGACCGCAGTCCGCAGCTGAAACATCCCCTTCCTGTCTCCCGACAGCTCCCCTCGTGAGTCCTCCCACACTTTGCACAACGGCCTTGACCCTGATGGCCTCCTACTCTGGAATCCTAAGTCCTGGGCTTATTCACCTGGCCCACTGCCATCTGAATCTGTTCTGATTTCCTATTCCCAAGGCGCTCCAAATCAATCTCCTGCTCACAGACTCTAGCAATCATATCATTTAGGTTCTTGCACCATGGCAAGCTCACAAACTCTCTTATATCATCCCTCCACATATCATGGTACTTTGTCTTCTTCATCTCCTCGTCCGTTGCATACTGCGGAACCAACAAGGCCCTCTCCCGAAACTTGGCAGTGATCTCTGCCACAATTAAAATCGATTACATAGATTTTCATCTCAATCCATATCAAATTCCCAAACATCTGATGGAATATATTTATAGGTTATATATGAAACTAACTCCAACATAGGAATATATATACTCAAAGTTAAGTTTATTCAATTGCAATAGCATCTCTCATATTAATTTTGGGGGATTTTCCATATAATCTTGTTGAATTTTTAGGATTTTTTTTCTATCTCCTATATGTATTGAGTCATGCAATATCTTGTCTATTTTACCTTGATTATGTTTTTGTACATGAGCTATGTAGGAGTATATTTTATCATTATGAACATACCATATTTGGTCATGAGCTATGCAGGAGTACATTCTTGCCTTATTTATCCAAGTTGATCGTCAAATGGGATAATCCCCCATCTAGTTCATGCCAAAATTAATGAACTTTTGGCAAGCTCTAGTTACCAGTTGGGAAGATCGGGTCAAAGTAGCATAAAACCTTCTATGAGTTCAAAGAGACGTAAACATGCCTCTCACTTCAGATAACCACGCCTCTGCTAGGCAGCGTGTGGAATGGCCGAGAGCGGACCTTATTGGATATATAATCCAAGTCGAGAGTAGAGTTACGGGAACAGCCATCTGATGGAAAACGACTTTCACGTTCGGTTCAGAGAGCACTTTTTTTCGTGCATGTAATATGGTTAAGAATTGGAATCAAGTGTCCTAGTTCATTATTCTTTTTCTGTAATTGTGCTCTCATTGTGAATATGGTTTATCAACTTTGAGGTTTGCAAAATTAACCCATTGTTTGGTCTTAATGAATAGTGACACCAATATTTTTGTGTATATATATTATGCGTGAACCAGAGTTGGAGATGGACTTGAACATGTTACACCATAATTTTTTTTAAAAATGTAAGTGATTTTTTACGAGAAGATTGCAAAGATGGAGTTTCGAAATTGCAATCTGCAAAATTTTAAAAATAGTATTTAGTCTTAGTCTTTTTTTGCATAATGCATATGTTTAGTAGTCGACATCTTTTCTATATAGATGTGGTTTGCACCTTGGAGAGGTTTTACCTTTTAAAAGAGATACAAAACCTATGATGATCACCAAAGATAAAACCCAACAAAATAAGCCGAAATGATGACATTTTTTAGGAATGAATAATAAACCAATACCTCCACCTTCTCAATTTTTTCATAGATACCTGAAAATATATCTTACAACAAAGGGAGGGAGAAAAGTGACGATTTTTGAACAAGTGTAATCAAGGATGTGAAGATATGGTATTCTTAACGAAGAGCCACTATGGTGCAAGAAAAGGGTAAAAAACTCATGATTTTCCACCAAACGATTGATATTGCGATAATGTAAATTCAAAAGAAAATTTCATGATTCTCCAAACGATGGATATTGGGAACACATGCATCAATCATCATGAATGAAAAATGCATGTCATATCGATTTGATCTACAAATTCTACTAAAATAAGATCCTTCTAGCTTATGTTTGAAGTTTTCATAAGAACTAAACAAGAACAGCCAGCAAAAAGCCCTGATTCACAAACAAAAACTAATCATACCACGACTCCAGTTGCCTCCCAATCGCAAAAGCAAGATAAGCATCAAGACATGCATACAAAACTTGATCATTAGAGAGATGGCTATTGTCCCAATCACTCATTCTCACCTTCATTAGCTCCTCGTTACCAACATCCTTACCCAGAATCACCTTCGCGAGTTTCTTCAATCCAGCGCTCCGAAGATCAGCATCTGTCAACTCATGCGCAGCCCTTTCACGCAGATCCGCAGTTTTCCCCACTTCCAGAGCGTAATCCCTATACAGCTTCTGCTTGTCGTAATGTGTAACTAGGATTTTTCAGAAAATTTATCAACTCGTCAGGGATTTTCTCACCTCTATGGAATTCGTATATGAGACAGCTTCTGCTAACACACAACTGGAGAATAGCGACGGGGTTTTCTTGTCCACGAACGGTGTTCGGACGCCATTCAGTATCGAGACCAACGATCAGGCGGTGGAGCCGGTGATGGTTCCAGTTCTCGATTCCTCTGATCCATTTTTGTACCTTGTGTGGACAAGATGTGACCCAGGTTTCAAATACCACGCCGTCGATAATCACTGCGTATTCAGCAACGTTATGATTCCCCCCATAGGAATGATAGGATTCAATTTCGAGGTTCATCGCCATTATAGAGAAACGGAAAAAGAGAAGAGCGACTATAGGGGAGAAGATAACACTGTAGCTCACGTATCACTCTATTTGTAAAGAGATTCGCCCTATTTGTACGGATGTAACAGCCAACACGCCAACATGGTTAGGGGTTATCTATTTTTGTTGGGATATTCGTCAAATCTATTTAGAAAAGAACCTCAAAGGATATTATGTTGCACCCGGTAGCATGGGTGGGTTCCCTTTATGCATGAGGAAACAGACCGAACCGGTCGGAACCGGTCCAACCCGGGCATGATTTGGGAATCGGTTTCGGCCAAAATCAAAAATTGAACCGGCCCGGTGGTTTTATCGGTTTTGGTGGGGTCCGGTTTTTGTCGGGTTTTCGATTTTGGAATCGGTCTGATTTGACATGTTTTTTTGTAGGGCTTGTAGCTCATTCAACTTTTAACCAAATCAAAAGTTTTTATAGTCTAAACTTAACTAAAAAACCTAGACTAAGTGTAGGAAAAAGATTCAAATAAAAAAAAACTTAAATTGAGTGAGTTATGTACATTTGAACAACAAAGTCAGATTACGTTTAATTGTTGTAACATAAATTTTTTTTGATTTGACACCCTTCTTGCGGGGCTTGTAACTCATTCAATTTTTAACCAAATCAAGTGTTTTATAGTCTAAACTTAATTACAAATCCTAATACATGTAGGAAAAAGATTGAGGTCAAAAACAAGTTAAATTGAGTGAGTTATGCACATTTGAACAACAAAGTTAGATTACATTTAATTGCTGAAACATAAAAAAATTCTGATTTGACATCCTTTCTTGCGGGGCTCGTAACTCATTCAATTTTTAATCAAATCATACGTTTTTATAGTCTAAACTTAACTACAAATCCTAATCTACATGTAGGAAAAATATTCAGATCAAAACAAGTTAAATTGAGTGAGTTATGCACATTTGAACAACAAAGTTAGATTACATTTAATTGCTGAAACATAAAAAAAATTCTGATTTGACACCCTTCCTTGTGGGGTTTGTAACTTATTCAATATTCAACCAAATCAAGCATTTTATAGTCTAAACTTAACTACAAATCATAATCTACATGTAGGAAAAAAAAATTCATGTCAAAAAGGTTAAATTGAGTGAGTTATGCAACTTTCAAAATTTGAGTGAGTTATCCGGTCCGGTTCCCGATTTTGGGCCAGTTCCAGCGACCGGTTCTTACCGGGTCCCATTTCCAAAAATTGACGAAATTATAGTATCGGTCCCAACCCAACCGGTTCCATCGGGTTCCAGTTCCGGTACCGGTTTCAGCCGGTTCCCCGGTCCATATGCCCATCCCTAGTTCCCTTAAATTTTTCCGATAAATATAAATTTAGTGGGATTTACAAAACATTTTAAAAAATTAAAAGGTTAAAAAGTATAATTTTTTTTAAAAAAAGTACAGATTTAAAGTGCCACCGGAAAACCACCACCCGACACTTAAATATATAAATTAATAAAATAGATTAAGATTATTTGTTTCTATAAAATTTCATATTACACCTTTTTTTCACTATATTATATATATATATATATATATATATATATATATATATATATATATATATATATATATATATATATATATATATATATATATATATATGTATATATACACGTTATGAATAGTGTATTTTGTATACTTTATGATTTTGTCACACTAATTTATGGAGGTTGGCAATTTTGGTCAATACCTTTCCTTCACAATCTCTCGTTTCTAATTGAATGCTTACACAAATACTTACATATGTCCATTTTGTGACCTCTTGTTACTTCTTCAGCTTCATCATCTCCCTCACCCAATCATCTTTCACCTCCACCACAAAAACCCTCACAACGCATCCATTTTTTGCAACCTTAAATCTTGTCGTCATCACCACCGTTCATCGCTACAACCGCTACCAGACCTTACCATTCTTCTCCCCCTTTAAGATCCACCAAGTCGTTGTCGCCTTCATCACAACCACTGTCACCGCCAATTACCACGACTACTTGCACGCCAATTACCACTCACCGTCGTTTGCTTCTCTATCATTTGCTTCCCCACTATTGATGATTTCTCCCTCATCAAGAAGATTCATATCTCACCCTCACCCTAAAACCATACAGGACTGCAACCACCGCATAATGTCATTGTCACCGCTTATTTTCTTTCTTTAAATCTCCCACAAACTCATCGCCTTCAAACACACACACACACACTCTCTCTCTCTCTCCCCCCCCCCCTCTCTCTCCACTCATTGTCGTTGTCGCAATGTAACATCCACAACCATCACACCTTCACCTCCATCCGGGATTCATCTTTATCGTGCCTTCACCATTGCATAACCACCACAATCACACATCTTCCTTGATCACCTGAAGCAATATTTAAGGTTAATGTAAGACTTTTCCAATGTTAATAAATTTTTTGGTTACTTTTGTATTGAATTTTGCTATTTAAAAGCTTGTTATGCCTTTTTTATTTATTTCGATAACTCTTGATTGTTTGATTTCGATTTTAAGGGTCACAAGTATTTGATTAAGGTGTCTAAGCCAATAACTAAACTGATATATGTTTGAATTAAAAGTGAAGTCATTTTTGGGTTGCCCTCATAACGAGTAACTGAATAGAAGGACTTTTGGAGAGAGGCCGATTTGGTAATTTAATATATGATTAATAAATTAAATTAGAAATTGAGATAAATTATTTATTAATATATTATATGATTAATATATTAATTTAAAATGATAATTATTTATTAAGAATTAATCAGACAAATAGAATTAATTTCGTGTTAATTAGAAACAGTTGAAACTGCATGGGCTAAGATGTAATTGTTCAATAGTTGAACAAGAGAGGTTTCAGAACCTTCCCAAGAGGGGGACGGTTTTTGGGAAGCTTGTTATGTTTTCTATAATGGTTCCTTATAGATAAATAAGGATTTGGATAATTACGTAATTTAAGATATTATTATAATATTCAATTACGGTTATTTAATGCTTCCTTATTAGCTATAAATAGGACCCTTAGGGTACGTAATTTTTGTGCACTCCTCTTTACTCCCATAGAGTCGAAAATTTGCTCTACTTCTCCTCTTTCCTAAAGTCTTCTAGTTGTTAGGGTTTTGGGTACAAGCCATTAGATGCATTCAAGTTTCTAGGGCTTGCTTTCCAAGTAAATTCAAGAAGGATTTGATTTGATTATTTTAAAATAATCAAAGGTATGTATCCCTATTCCTATGTAAATTTCAATTACAGTAGGGTTTCCCTAGGGTTTCTTGATATTCTTTGTTTATTGCTATCAGTAGATAAAACATAGATCATTTATAGGTTTCATGTGAACTTAAGGGTTTAAGTGTTTTTCAGCTCATATGTAATTTTTTAAAACCTAGAATACCCATCAGTGGTATCAGAGCCTTAGTTTCTATTTCTATAACCTAGAATACACGGGTGTATGCACTGCGATCGTCCCGAGCTCTTCATTTGAAAACTGGAGTACCTGAAACATAAATTGAAAATCGTAAGCACAAAGCTTAGTGAGTTCCCAAAAATACCACATACCATACAAGAGAATACAATAAACATATAGTGGGCCCCACCCGTCATCGGACCCCGCCAGGATACTGTCGAGCATATATGGGTGTTGGCCTCCACTTCGGTCTATTACAACAGAATACCGTCGAGCATATCTGGGTGTTGGTCTCCCTTTTGGTCTATTTCAACCAGATACTGCCGAGCATATATGGGTGCTGGCCTCCCCTTAGGTTATTTCAACCGGATACTGAGTCTATTTCACCCCTACCACTACCACATAATAGCATACGCAAATAATCACAGAGATACATAGCATACAGATATCCATCAGGCCACGCCCGGCATCAAGCCTTGACCCGAAAAAACATATAAACACAGCACATGCAAGATTCACGAAGACAACTAGCATACTAACAACATAATGTAAACATGGCCCGGCCTTGGTGCCGTCGACCCATTAAACTCGGTAAGGAAACTCACCTCGAGTACGTACTTTGGGCGTACAACTCCCAAGCCCGCGTTCCAGTTTTCCATCCCTACGTTGGGCGTACCCCAACCTACACTGGTTATACTCACGCGCACGCCACCTTTGCATGCATGGGTTGAAATTCATGCTTTTTCTACCAAGGACCAACTCTGCCAATAACTTCAAAATATCATAACTCCCTCATTCTAGATTTGTTTCTAATGAACATTATATCAATGAAAAGGTGGCGAGAAGCCCTACGCTCCTAACAACACACCCAAGCCTTCAAACCTCCCAAACGAAACCCAAAATCTATAAAATACCAAGATACCCAATTATAATCATACCCTTGGCTCCGAAGACATACTCGAATACTTGGATCACTTATACCATGGCAACAACATCCGAAATGGGCTAAATCCTTCCTTTCTCAAAGCCCTAAGCCTCATGACAACTGTTGACTTGGTCGCAACCTCAGGCAACGAAGCAAATCTGAAACCGAGTGTCACAACTCTCCCCCACTTAAATTAGATTTCGTCCTCGAAATTGTTCCTTACTAAAACCCATATCGAATCAAACAATCTGAGGAACGCAACCGAAGATTTGGCGCATAAGACAACCTTGCCAAGATAACCGAAATTCCATCCCGAAGAAAGAAAACCTTAAACTCCCACAAGACCACTTCTGCTCATCTGAAGTCTGAAATCTATAATGGTCTGCCTCCCAAACAGACCGCGCGTGCTGAAATATTATCATGTCAAAACCTCACCGAACAACTTGCCGACCATAATGCTTCCAACCCTGATTACCTTGATGCGACCTACGAAAAAAAAAGCTGCTAACCATAACCAGCTGCGTAATCCTTATACTTCGCAGAAGGCTCAAATAATCCTTTGAGTAGAAAATTCATCCCTGTAACGGTTAGACTCAAATGAGAGCTGTGCGACAAGGTCAAATCAATTACTCTGAGACTATTTAATCCAACTACAAGTGACTTAGCACTTTCAACCAACAAGATACTACATACACATCAATCCTTAAATCACTATTTTTGTCGGAAACATTTTGCTGCCTCTTATCTACTTTCAAATGAACCGAGACCTCCCTAGTCCAACTTATATGCCAACTATCTGGAATATTGGATTCCCGCCCGACTGTTGAGCCAAAGAACTGTTGGATTAGTGTCTAAGTCCATAACTATTTTGGTATGTACTTGACCCGATTATGAGCATGGTCCTTTTGGGTTGCCTTCACTATAGCAATATGTAGGATGATTTAAGGAGAGAAAGGTTTAAATATGATTTATTAATATATTATGAGAATAATATATTAAAGGAGAAATCATATTGTTTAATTAATATTAGTCAAGAATTAATTGTTAATTAATTTTGTGGCTAAAAGAGATTAATTAAACTTAGGGGACTGAAGTTGTAATTATAAGATAATTATAATTGGGCTATGGATCACCAAATAATATATAGGTTGGACGAATTCTATGGGTAGCCCATTAGAAATCGTCCAAGGGATATGTTTAAGGAGTCCATGGGCTGCTTAGGGCCTAAGCAGTCAAATTAGGGTTTCCTAGTTGTAAACCCTAATAGCCTACATGTATATAAAGGGCCCCTATGCCCCAAAAACGTGAACAAGTCTTCCATTAGGGTTTCCAGCCGTTTTTGGTGCCTCCCTTTCTTCTCCTCTTCATCCAAGTTGCATATGGTGTTTGTGACTCCATTAGAGGTACTACACTTGTGGTACTTGCTTTCAAGAGCTAAGGAAATTCAAGGAACTAGTTGTTATTGCTATATAACAACAAAAGGTATGTATTCTAGCTTTATATATGAATTTCGAAAATTATAGTAGCATGCCAGGTTTCTTTTTGTGTTCATAAAGCTGTATAACTAATAGTGAAAACATAGATCCAATACTAGGGTTGCATGCACACATAGGATTGTTTGTATTAAACCCATCAAGAACACCCTCACAGTCACCCCACGCAACTTCTGAAAGAAAACTTCGGCCGACAATAGCTACCCGAACCCTCTCAGCACCAGGCCCGATGATAAGTTGAAAGCTACAGAACCAACTATGGTCTTACCCCATACCCAACCTGCCACGATCTATCCATCTTTGATTCCAAACACGTTGTGGCCCTTCCACAGCCTGCGAACATATCCGCGTTGGCCTAAACCGTCTGAATAAATCCGTGGGCAGGTCAAATATTCGCTGAAATCTCGCCGTTGAACCAAGACCGGTGAATGCTACAGCCACCCCGCAGTCTTACAACACTCCCACACTAACTGACCATTAGTGAACGTTACGGCTACCCCACAATCTTACAACACTTCCACGCTAACTGCTAGTTAGTGAATGCTACGGCTACCCCACAATCTTACAACATTTCCATGCTTCCACATCCGCCTCCCACTGCCTTACCACTAACATATGTATTCGAAAGCCACCCAGATTTGAACACGCGCTTGACCAGCTCTCCAACCGAACTTGAACCATGATTGGAACCGCAACATGGGTCCCTAAAGCCTGCTATCTGATACCAAAAAGAGTCACGAACCAAATGTTGGAAAGTTTTCCGAACTCCCAACTCACACAATCCTCAATCTAGACGGCCACTCGACCGCCTTCCTTCCTGAAGGGGATGCGAAACTCATCTTAGTTTCACATCTGCTTCTGATCCTGAATACTTGAGCGATTCTCCCCCTCTTAGATCTGACTAAGTCTTTCACGACACATAAGAATTGAAGGATCCCCAATCCTTCTTACTCTCTGATAATCAAACGGCTGACAACCTGTGCTTACCGGTGCTAGCGATCCATTACTAGCCAAACTTAAAATACCCTGAAGATTGGATGAACACTTTCTGAATCCCAATAATGTTGATAACTCTAGATGCCTTGAAATGATACCGCACTCAAATCTTGAATTCCAATCAACTGATGCTCAGATCAAAACTTATGTAATAGACGTCTTCCATTGGTGCTTCCAAAAGCCAACCCAAGCACAATGGCTGAATCACCGAATCCCGATGATGCTGGACAACCAACCTGATGAACCATGACCGCAAACCTTCCACATAACGCCTCTGAACCAATCTCGACCATATACCAAGATAACACTGGACACTCCAAGCCCGCTAAAAGGAGAACAACCATTCACTAACCACTAATAATTCACGGCATGCAATTGGCATATAACATCCTTCGAAAATATAACCCAAACACAAGCATAGGAACAAAACCAAAGATATACTTACCCCAAAACGATACAAGATAACAACCCCAAAATACAAATAGAATAAATAAGAATCAAAAGATACATACCCGCAACATCGACCGTTGGAATCCTGACCTCTCTGTCTGACACTGCAGAGCCTGAATCCTCCCTACTGGGGCTCCTGTCCTACCCTCACGACCATCAGAAATTCACAAAATAGCCAGAGCATGTGCTCTCACTACTCCTCCCCTCCTCTTCGGACAGAAGGACCACTTGTGGCCCATTTGGTTGTAGAGAACACATAATGGGCTTGACCCTTGAGGACAATCCTTGCTGATGATCAACACTGCCACACTTGTATCAACCCATATCCTTGGAACGACCAACACTATTGTGTCGTTTCCCCCACGTTCTACACTAACCCTGGCCCTGCTGGCCCCACAATCGATGGTCTGAAGCCTTGGGTCTCTTCCCCGGACCCTCCACTGTATGCACCTGGTATAACCCTTTCTTCCCAAGATACTCCGAATCGATCTCCCGCCCTCGGGCTCTAAAAGTCATATCATTCAGGGTCTGGCACCCTGACACATTCACTGGCTCACTCACCAACGACTGAACTCCAATATCTGGAGCAACCTCTGCCCTTAACCGGGTCACAAACTCCTCCCAAGACATAGTCTCCAATTCATAAAGTATAATAGATCGCACAATCAATTCCCAACAACTCCTTGTCGCCTGATACAAAAGATCCAACGCGAACCGAACCTTGGCTCCTATAGGGTAAGGACTAGTGCGGAAAACACTTTCCATCTCCTCAATCCAACGCGAACTCAAAACCCTTGCAGTCCCTCCACTAACTGGCCCACCACCTGAGTCGGGACCAAACCCTGAACATTCCCCATGCGTGCTCATCTCCAACCTGAAAAGCGACTATACCCACGATCAGAACATAACCAAGAATTCTCCTCCCTTAAGCTTTTTAGATTCTCCAAGACTCTCACCGATTCGAGTATGGATCATGTGCATTTAGTAGTACGGGCCCAATACTCCATTCCACACCTATCCATACTTTCCTCAGCAATCATCTCGAATCCTCTAAGTCACTTACTCAACTGATGCACCGAAACTCTCTAAACCATATCACGAAACCCACCAAAGCATATCCTAGGATCTCCTAGGTTCCCGACCTTACCCAGTCCTCAGCTGCTAAAGGACTCCTACCAATGTCAACTAGCTTCCTTATGAATACAGTCACATGTAACAGAGATCACATACTCCTTTAAGTAAAATACTCAACCCTAGAACGGTTGGACTCAAACGAGAGCTGCACAATATGGTCAAATCTATCACTCTAAGATTATTTAACATGTGCTACATGTGATTTAGCATATTCACTGAGCAGTCAATTCACACTAAGATTCCCACAAAGCACAAAGCAAGCAACATTCAGACAACGGAAAAAAATCTAGCCAACATACTCTAATCAATCCATTCTATCCACATATCTGGAATCAATACTAGCATGCAATTCTAAAGATCATACAATCAGGCATATAAAGGCATCTCTCCTATCATATAATACTGAGTGGATCCTTAGCCCTAATCTAGCATGCAATCCTCATAATCATAGCATATATCATAAATAACATGTATTGGTATTTTGGGAACCACTTACTTGAGCTTAGCCGATTGCACGCATCATGCCCCTTTCTTGATAAAAAAATTCCTTTTTAATTAAATGTTATTTTATAAAAACTTTTCACCAATCCTCGGTATGAGTTCAGGCACACCCAAGAGTATGCCTGAATCCCTCAAACCAAGGCTCTGATACCAACTTGTAACGATCCAAAATCCAAGGTTAAAATTTTCATTTTTATTATAATCAAAACACTATTGTAGCTTTGTTCTAAACATTGAAAAGAATTTCAAATAAAACAATCATCGGAGTTCAATCCCAAAGATCACTAATCGTGGAAAACACTGGTGTATGCACTGTGATCGTCCCAAGCTCTTCATTTGAAAACTAGAGTACCTGAAACATAAACTGAAAACTGTAAGCACAAAGCTTAGTGAGTTACCCAAATACCACATACCATACAAGAGCATACAATAAACATATAGTGGGCCCCACCCGTCATCGAACCCCATTCAGCATCGGGCCCCTCCCGGATACTGTCGAGTATATCTGGGTGCTGGCCTCCCCTTCGGTCTATTTCAACCGGATACTGTCGAGCATATTTGGGTGTTGGCCTCCCCTTCGGCCTATTTCAACCAGATAATGTCGAGCATATATGGGTGGTGGCCTCCCCTTCAGTCTATTTCACCACTACCACTACCACATAATAGCATACGCAAATAATTAGAGATACATAGCATACAAATATCCATCAGGCCCCTCCCGACATCGGACCTAGATCCGGAAAAAAATATAAACACAGCACATGTAAGAGTCACGGAGATAATTAGCATACTAACAACATAATGTAAATATGGGCCGCCCTTGGTGCCTTCAGCCCACTAAACCTGGTAAGGAAGCTCACCTCAAGTGCGGAAGCTCATTGAAAGAAATCCCTAGTTGCTGCCCTGACGACACCTTCGATATAATAGATCAAAATGACACCCGATTAGCAATTGGGTTCCACTCCAAGGTCCACCATCTATACTTGCGGTAAAATGACCATTTTACCCATGGCCCAACATAAACCAAACCAAGGCTCAAGACCGAAACCAAATAAGCCCAAAACTGCAAGATCCATAAAAGCCCATTAACGGTCCAATTTTCCAAATTGGGCCCAACCCCAGGTAGCCTTACCCAAAAGCCCAAAAATTCCTAGTCCAATAACAAAAATCTCGGAAAACCCAAAGCTTTCACAAGGCTCAAGCCCATTGGGCCCACAAAGGCCCAAACTCATTGGGCCCACCAAGCCAAATAAGGAAAACCCATAACCTAGACCAAAAAGAAGCCCAATTCCAAAAACAATTCCTCAATTCAGAAGTCCGACTCTCAAAGTCCAAGGCCCAAGGTCCAAAGGTGACAACCAAGCCCAAAACGATAATGGGCCATTTACGTTGGGTGTACACAATGGTACGCACGGCGTACTTGCTTTTTCGCTGAGCGTAAACCTCAAACTTTCTAAGACTTATTTCATGACATAATATGTTGAGTCCTTCCATCATAACCTTAGAATACCTTCCGTCTAAGCTCCTACTACATAAATTCGACACCTTTATGCATTTACATGACTTAATGGGACCCAATAACCATTTTAATCAATTATAACCCAACAAGAACATGCATGGACCATATCTAAGCATCAAGCAAGCATTTATATGAACTTATAACCTTAAATCAGCCAAGAGTGGCAACTCAAAGCTTCGGAAGTGGTCTCCAACCACTAGATCATGCTCATGAGGTCAAAATGGGACCAAAAACCATGAAATCATAGATCTCAACTTCTAATGATCAAGCTAGGAAATTTTTACCTTCAATGAGCTGAAAATGCACCAAAGATTCCAGATCAACAAGCCTTTCCGTGAACCACCACCTTGCACCAAGCCACCACTTCTTGAAATATACTAAACTCCACCAAAAACGCACATACAAGGCACACAACCCTCTTGGATGAAGATATAACTCGAGATTTAGGGTTTAAGACACTGGAAGATGAAAGAGAGGCGTACAACTTGGACTTAAGGTGCTTAAATAGTGATCCAACCCTTAAAATTAGGGTTTTGGGGATCCTTTACATACGTTGGGCGTACTTCTTGTACATTAGGCGTAAAACTCCCAAGCCCGCGTTCCACTTTTCCATTCCTATGTTGGGCGTACTCACGCGCATGCCACTTTGCATAGATGGGCTGAAATGCAAGCTTTTTCTACCAAGGACCAACTCTACCAATAGTTTCAAAATATCATAACTCTCTCATCCTAGGTCCGTTTCCAACAAACCTTATATCCATGAAAAGGTGGCGAGAATCCCTACGCTCCTAACAACACACCCAAGCCTTAAAACCTCCCGAACAAAACCCAAAATCTATAAAATACCGAGATACCCAATTACAATAATACCTTTGGCTCCGAAGACATAGTTGAATACTTGGATCACTTATATCATGGCAACTACATCCGAAATGGGCTAACTCCTTCCTTTCTCGAAGCTGTAAGCCTCATGACAACTGATGACTGGGCCGCAGCCCCAGGCAATGGAGCAAATTTGAAACTGAGTGTTACACTTCTATGGGATCCTCCTTGCCTTAAAACACCCCGAACTAAAATACAAAATTCATAAAAAGCATGAACTGACACTTTACCGATATACCCATTAGCTCCAAAACACAAACCAAGCTCCCGAATCATCTAAATTACATTAACCACACCGAAATGGGTCTACATCTCTTTCCCAAAGGCATTAAGCCTTGTGATGACCGGTCTTCGGGTCATAGCTCCGAATTAGGAAACGATTCGGGACAGGGTGTTACAAAATGGTTTGGAGTATAGCATGCCTTAGTTTGACTATTTAAAATTCCATTATTTGATTAGATCTAAGGTTTATTGTCGACCTATAATTAGGAAATTTTATGTGCTCGGGTTCCTAAACATTTAATTACGGTATTAGAACTAGCATATAACTTTTCGGAGTGATAAGGAGAATTACACGTCTAAGCCTTCTCTATCTTAAATTTCTCATCCCAAACGACTACTTTGGTATACCGAATTCATGGTAAGTGATGGGTTTTGAGCATTCTAACACTCCTATGGTGTACATGCAACCCTAGAAACATTGGATCTATGTTTGACTAAGATACATGCAAATAATTATTTTTCCAAGGTTCTTATCCTAACTAGCATGGCATGGGGTACTTGAATCAAATAAAACTAGTAGATTTACTTACCTTGTAGTTGTAGTTGATTGCTTGGAGTTTGAGAGCCTAGCACCAATAGTGTGGATATCTCAAATGGAAGTCACAAATCACCACAAACTTGGAAACTTGAGAGAATAGTCACAACCTTTCTTGAAATCGGCCCTCTTAGTATACTCACCACCACTAGTGTGATTTCAAGAACTAAAGCCTCCTTTATATAGTGTGGTGGATTAGGGTTACATCCATGTAAACCCTAATACCAATGTCTTTTCATTTCCATGAGATCCATGGATTAAAGCTCCATGGAGTATCCATGGACTTTCCATGCAAGCCTAGCCCATTCCAAATAAGCATTAGCCCACACTATATAAATACAAGAGCCAATATTTAATTAGTCATACTTTTGATCTCTAAATTAATTATAGATCAACACTAATTAAATAATATGATTTTATATTAATATATTAGAACTTATAATATATTAATAAATCATAACTTATACTATTCTCAAAAGATTGTCCATAAATTGTTCGGGTGAAGTGCAACCCAAATGGACCATGCCGGGTCGGGTCAAGTACATACCAAGTATAGTTATGGACTTAGACACTATATCCAACAGTAAGGACACGTAGTGGATTAGGAATTGATAACAAAAACTGCCAGCCTGAGCCCCATGCGATCAAGCATGCACCTAAAGCAGCATCAGCAGCCAAACCTGTTACGATGACAATGATTAAAGCCCTGTTATCTGAATAGAAGGAGTAAATGAGACAATTCATCAGAGAGAACATAATAGAACCCTTTATTCCTGTTG
Source organism: Lactuca sativa (assembly GCF_002870075.4). Taxonomy (NCBI): domain Eukaryota; kingdom Viridiplantae; phylum Streptophyta; class Magnoliopsida; order Asterales; family Asteraceae; genus Lactuca; species Lactuca sativa. Next base: position 39,449,186 of record NC_056628.2, read on the forward strand.
TTCAGCCCAAACTGAATGAAGGTCAATTGGAGGAAGGAAGCTATAGAAGAGTCATGAGTCAAGTTGAACCATAAGTAATTAGGAAGAACGACCCAGATGAAGGGGTTGATAGGAACATATGCAAGTATAAGGAATTTATAAATGAAAACCCTCATTCTTTACCGTAAAAGAAGAACTGCTAGGAGTTATGGACTTGATTTTTGAGATGGAGCAGTCTTTCAGTACTTGCGATTGCACAAGAAAGTTGAAAACCATCTACGCGGTGAAAAATATTTAAGGGCTCATCTGTTTGCTGGTGGAACACACTGGGAAATATATTAAGCCCAAAAAATCCATTCCAACTAACATGGATAGAGTTCCAGGTGCATTTCAAACGAACATATTGTTATGCTCAAAACATACTGAAGCTGGAGAACAATTTGAAGAAGGGGAGCTCGACTGTGGAAGAGTAACATGGATAGCCTTACATTATTAAGCCCAAAAAATCCATTGCATTTATTGGAATATTGTTTGACCTGGAGAACAAATTCCTAATATATTAAGCCCAAAAAATCCATTGCAACTAACATGGATAGCCATACATTATTCCAATGTTTAAACTAGCTCTAAATAATATATCTTTGTATTTATTGGAATATTGTTTGACCTGTTATACCATCAGATATATGTTTAAATTATCCAAGACTTCCTAGAATTTATGAATAACTATTCCTAGCTTGATGTTAGAAGCATCTTTAGCATCACGGTGATGTCTTTACTAGGTATCATGTTTAGGTTCATTGCTCAAAACAAATAATTTAGGACTAGGACCTTTAAGTGTATAAAATTTCATATCTCCCACGAGATTGTCTCTTAAGACATAAACCCATTCATTGAAGTTGTATCTATTGAATGTTATTGTTTCATTAAGTCGTTAAAGAAAATGACAATTTTTGATAATGAGAATGGATTATTTAACTACAAAATTTTAACAAAATTCATTTAGTATTTTCAATATATAATCTTTAATAATTAATACCCTTTTAGTTTCCAAAAACATTAATTATCAAAGTCTAGGATCCAAGTTGCAAAACATATAAATGGTTAGGTATCCTTTATCTAATCTATTTGAATTTCACCCGGTAGATTTCGATTATCAATTATATCTCACTATATAATTCCTATATTTATGGGATCACAAATATAAAATTTAATTAGACATGTTTAATCCCATCTGTACCTCGAAACTCTCTTGCTTAGGTATCATTTATCACAAGAAATTTCTGATCAAATCGTCCAATTTGAAAAACTTGTGTAATCGACCTATAACTTGGTTATAGAAATCGCAAACACACCCCGACTATCAAAAGACAACATTAAGCGGTTAGGTATCATTTATCCCACTAGTACATACAAGATATGTGCGATTGTTTTTCAAAAGACTATATAGATTTGAGGTTTGTAAAAAGGGTCTTTTATGTTTTATAATTTTAGTTTAAAAACATATAATATCATGGTTATTACATGCATATAATGAACCATGGTATCAATTTTTCAAAAGAAAATTACTTTTAAAGGTTCTATATAAAAACTAGTTTTTATATATTTTAACGCAATTCAATTTTAATAACCGGTATTAATTTTGAGTGCATTTGAACCTTTTATATCTTTAATAAAACTTCATTTTATTACTTATATATTAGGAGTTTGTATAAGTTACAAAAATCACCATTTTAAAACTTATAATGGAGTATTTCAAAATTTGCCGTTATTAACGATTTTATAAAACTGGGTTTTATTTTAAAATAATAATTTGTTACATCTTGTGTCCAATTTTGAAAACCCAAACTCCATGTGATTTTTATTTTGTCCAAAATTATTTTAGAATGTGAAAAACAAATTTATCAACCACACATAATAATTTCATTAAATAAACAACACAAACATGCATAAAAAGATATGTGTATAAATATAGCCAACTAATGACATTTTGTGAGCCAACACAAAAAATATCAAATTCATTCCTAAAGGGGCATTAAAGGGGACCAAAAATATTATTGTAGTGTTTTTGTAGAAGCTACCACTTGAGTAAACACCCATTGTTTGCAAAAGTTTTGAAAGACTTCTTTAAAGGAAAAACTGCAGCTTTCATGACACTTTTCAGAAAGTGTCATCTTGTTGTTCATCACATATAAAGCATTCATGACACTTTTCAGAAAGTGTCACCTTTCTGCCCAGCACATGTTGAACTTGAAATTTTCCTTTTTGTCTTTAAAAAATGATTCCGACTTCATTTCTTGTTACATTTTTGTACAAAAAAATTATTTTTAAAAACTAATCTATTACTTTAAAAAATTAACCAAAAAAACTAATCTATTTAATTATTACACATCATATGAATAAATAAATTATTACAACCATTTTATAAAACAACAAACACAACAACACAGCAATCATAATGGTCATTTGCTAGTTTATACGCATCATATACATCAACATACACATAAAACAACATTTGTTTTTCTAAGACAACTTTAAATGACAAAAGATGCATGAAATTATTGTCACATAAAAAAATAACAATTATAAAGTTGTCAGAAAAAACATGTATGAACTTAATTTTTATACAAAAACAAGTTATCCATATTCTCCAAAAACTAAGATTTCCAAAAATCAAAAAATTTAACCAAACTTGCAAGGTGGCTCTGATACCAATTGTTGGGTTTTAGTTCAAAAATAATTTCATAAACTAGAAAATATGACAACGGAAGACTTTAATTTTTAAAATAACATAAACATTTGATATCCACCAAGGATCTTCTTGCAAGTTATAGAAAGATTAAAACACCAACCATAGAAAACATGAAGAAATAACAACCTTTGTAGTTCTTTGGGTCCTCTTGGGTGGCTTGAAAGTTTATGAAGAATGTGGAACCTTTGAGACACCAACAATGACTCAACTTGATGTATATGCTAGTCCATAAACTCTTAAACCCTTAGGCTTTAAGTTCATAACCAATATGAACTTAAAGAAGGCATGAAGAGGCAAGTGTTCTTGAAGAAATGAAGAACTAAAGGGAGAGAGTAACATGCTCTAAGCATGTTACGGTTATAAGAGGAAGGAAAGAATGAGCCACATTTCAAGAATGCAAGCCTCTTATTTATATGCATAAAGTGAAAGTATTAACCAATAGGTCTTAACACTTTAACACTTTAAGCACATATGTCCCTATGTCATAAACATGTCTCCCATGCTTCATTTCTTTTGAATAAACTAATGAAAAGCCCATGACTCTTTTCTTTACATCATGATTTCGACCATGTGTATAAAAAGAAAGGAATTGTTTAAATTTTATAAACTCTAAGTTTATAAAATATAAACTTTGTCTTTAGGGTAAAAGACAAAATGGTTTCAGCTAGTCCAAAAAATTGTACACATCTCATTAATTCATATCATATGAATTATGTAATATTACTTGCTAATGAAAACTATTATTTCCAATTTAATTATAAGAGTTTTATTGAATATTTATTAAAATCAATTTCTAATAAATAATCAATTGTATCAAGTTGTTGTTAGTGTGACCCATTAGTATCATATGTTAATTAACAATATCACTTTAATATGATTCTTGAGCATACTAGACCTTTCATTATATGGGTTGCATGTAGACATGTCAACACATGAAAGGAAGAGCCTGGAAACCGAAGCATTACAAGAAGCAGTAATGCCAAGAAAGAACAACAAAGGCCTGAGTCCAATCATGGGAAATTCAGAGGATAAGCGAGTGATGAGAGAAGAAGAGGAAACAGTATGTCATCAACATATAGGAGAAGATAAATAGTATAAGACTCGCGATGATAGGTGAAGAGAGAGCTTTTCCGATTTATTGCTACAAAAACCTAAAGAGGATAAATAAATGGAAAATGATTGGTCCATGCACGAAGAACATGTTTAAGACCATATGGTACCATGCACGAGGACCACTATGCTCGTGATCCACCTTGTGTCTTGCACTAGAACATGAAAATCGCTAATAAACCACTTTCTCTCATGAATTGAAAGAGTTCTATATGTGTCAAAAATACTAGAAGTTGCTTATACTCTTGCAAGCAAGGCGAAAAGTGATTCTCTTTGTCGACATACCGGACAAATCAAGAAAATTATAATTAGGCAATCCATGTGACATAAGTATTTTAGTGTCGACGGTCATTAGGTAGGTTCAAAAAGATTGTTGCATGGGAAAAGAATAGGGTAGCCATGGCCTGAAGTTGTGTAGAAGGAAGCAGTTGTATGTGATGAAGAGGAGGATGGGATGGCCTTGGTGCTTGGAGGACAAGGAATAAGATGATAGTTGTTATTGCATCGACGTTAGAAAGAGAAAGAAAGGTGTAGGATAGTTAAAGTAATGATACCATAATACAAATCAACCTAACATTATTATTGATATCTTGAGTAGAGAAATCTCCAGAAAAGACTTATTATTTTGGTAAAGATACCGATTAAGTCCTAATTTTTTTTAATAGAAAAGCCCAAAAAACCAGCAAATTTCTTCACTTTAGTCCAATTTTTCCTGTTCAGCAGCTCATGGGACCAGATCGTTAATTTTCTTTAAAAAAATGGGGCTTTTTTTACATATTTGCTCAAAATTTGTATATAATGTAATAATGTGTAAATATATTTTTTATGTATTTTATGTATTTTCATATATATTTTTTAATTTATTTATGTATTTTTTAAGTTTTTAAAGTTTTTTTATAAAGTTTTTTTTTACGTTTCTTATATACTTTAAAATGTATAAATGTATTTTTTTTATGTATTTATCTGAATTTTTAAGTATTTTGGTATATTTTTCACGTATTTATATATTTTTAGGTATTTTTTTTACATATTTATATCTATTGTTTAAGTATTTTTATATATTTTTATGTATTTATGTATTTTAAATGTGTAAACATATTTTTATGTATTTATATTAATTTTTACATTCTTTTATGTATTTTGGTATATTTTCATGTATTTAGATATTTTTTAAGTTTAGTATATCGTTTTTTCATATTTTTATGTGTTTTAAATATATAAAAGTATTTTTTTTATATATTTATATGTATTTTTTAAGTATTTTGGCATTGTTTTTTTTATGTATTTTTGTATTTTTTTTATTTCAAGTTTCATTGTAATATACCTTGTAAGTGAAGGAAAAAAACAATAGAAAACTCCAAAAAAAAAAAAATCTTGAATTCAGTTTGTAGATGAATAAAGTTTTGGGATATATTTGTCGTTAATAGCAAAGATATTTGTAAACTTTGTTCATCCATAAATTGAATTGAAGAAAAACAAAAGAAAAATATATCTATAAAATTGGCGTTGATTATTATTGATCATATTTGAAAAATGTTTGTTTGAAGTACACTAGTGCTTTTTTTTGTTTACAAGGACTATTATTCAGCTTACAATGAAACTATATATATATATATATATATATATATATATATATATATATATATATATATATATATATATATATATATATATATATATATATATATATATATAATACTTTAAAGAAATACATATAAATATTTAAAAAAATCTTAGAAGTACTTAAAAAAATACATAAATACATAAAAGTATGTAAAAATACTTAAAAACTCATATGAATACACAAAAAAAAATACGTTTATATATTTAAAATAGATGAAAAAAATGTAAAAACAATTTTTTTTGAACGGCGGATTCATTAAAACAAAAAAACTAGTAAGACGTTAGAAAGAGTTACAAATTACAAGCAATAAAAAGAGATAAAGACCAAAAAAAATGCAAAAAAAACTACATAAAAAACACTTCAACAAAATATATATATATATATATATATATATATATATATATATATATATATATATATATATATATATATATATATATATATATATATGGAAAAGTTCAATAGAAAACCATAATTATTGGTTCTTCAAGGAACCAAAAAAAAGTTTCAAGTTCTAAAGCTTATTTTTTATCAAAAAAAAAAACTAAAAATATCTAAATTCATAATATAACATTACGAATGTTAAATATATTTTTCGGATTCACCGTGTGAATTTAGATTCACATTGTTAATTTTCAAATATTCAAATTGTGAATTTGACGAAAAAAAAATTCGAATTTGATATTATTGGAAAAAAGAATAAAAACTTATGAATTTCTGTATTTTTAGTTTTTTTTTATAAAAAATAAGTTCTAAAAGTTGAAAAAAAGATTGTTTCCTTAGTTCTTTGATTAATTATGGTTTTCTATTGAACTTCACCCTATATATATATATATATATATATATATATATATATATATATATATATATATATATATATATATATATATATATAGAGAGAGAGAGAGAGAGAGAAAGCTAGATTCAAATGTTTCTAGCAACTATTGTGTGCATGAATGCAACAATAAGAATTTAGGAAAAAATAAAATAAATAAATAAGGGTGATTTAGTAATTTGATTTTTAAATTCCATAAATACTCCCTATAATCATGCTAGTCAAATTGACTTTTAACCTAATTTATCTCCCTTTTTATTTACAGTTGTTCTTATTCCCTCACTTCATTCGTGTGTGTATGTGTGTGGTCGAACACGTTCATCATCATCGAAAAACGCATGTTGCCGCTTCTTCCTCCTGTCTCTCCACCGTCGGCTCCGTAATCAATTGATGTCGTCGTACACTGATGCCTCCTACTTCATTCATGGGCCGGTTATCTTAAAATCAGATCGACCAATTCCTTACATGAGCTATTCTCATCGATTCTTATTCATGAAATCCTTTGATTGAAGCAGGCTCCATCTCAAGCCAGTGGCAACGGTGGCGTTGATATTTGTGGTGCTAATCGGCCCTTGTATTTATCCCCATTGATACTTGTCAATCGTTGACTCCGTTTATTTCTCATAATGTGCAACTGTCTTTTTTTCATACGCGAGACTATGAATCAGGTTTTTAATTGTTTCCCCTTATGTTTCGATTCAATTATCTTTTGGGATTTAATGATAACATAATTTTTTGGGTTTTTTTAATGTACCTTAGGTCCTTAGCTATACAATGTTTGTATCTATTTCAATATGTTAGCATAATATGTAGATTATTTTTATGATAATGTTGCAAAACTCTTTGGTATTCCAGCAACAAAGTACCATGTAAATTTGGTCAAAACTTTTGCATAATTTTTCTGCCTTCTAACTGTTCGATGAAATGCCTATAAGACCCGATCTTTTTTTCATTGCAGTTTTAGGATTACATTCTATTAGAATAAATTATGAAGTTGAGAATAGTCATTCGACTTGATTAAGTTGTTCTTTTATTTCAAATGGTATAAATTAAGTTGATATTTTATTATATTATAGGAAATTGCACCTGATCACACTGTGAATGGATCTTACTGATGGATAAGCCATCCATGTCTTCCCTTTTATGGAGTTAAAAAATAAATGAATTAGAAATAGAATGTTGGTTTCTTTTTCATTTTAACTACAGTGGTTATGAGTTGGAGATGGAGGTTGAATTTAAAGATTTTGAAGATGAAGTAGGAGGCATTTTAACTAGAGTGGTTATGACTTGGCAATGATTTTCTGATTGAAATGGGTTGAAGAATGGCTTGAAGACCTGGTGGGAAAGGCTTGAATAATGAATTAAAGAATGATCACACATATTGTTTAAGAATGTTGTTATGTTTTAAGAATTATATTTGTTATTCTTTCAGAATGTTTGTTATTATTCAATGAATCACAATCATACAATGTAATTATTTGGTATATTATTAGTTCAAGAATCGATTTTGTGTATTATTTCAGAATGTATTTATTAGTTTATGGTTGGCATTCTGTCATTCTGACAGAATAAAATCGAAAAATATATTTACTAGTTTATGGTTAACATTCTATCATTCTGACAGAATAAAATCGGACTTTTAATTTTAAATTAATTTAAACTATTCAGATTTTTAAAAATAAAGGAATTAATTATCCCTAAAAATCCAACATTTTCCTTTTTTAATATAGGTTAATTGACTAAAATGCTCTTATGGTCAAATTTGTGTGATTATATGGTACATGTTATCCTATTCTGCTATCATAGACCCTTAAATCATGACCTTTGATTATATTCTATCCAATGGTCCAGATTTGTGCATTCTGACACACAATAGTTACTAGAAACAAAATAACTAAACTATATATATATATATATATATATATATATATATATATATATATATATATATAGAGAGAGAGAGAGAGAGAGAGAGAAAGAGAGAGAGAGGGAGAGAGAGAGCTAGGTTATTTTGTTTCTTACATTTATTGTGTGCTAGAATGCACCAATAGGAATTTAGTAAACTAAATAATTATTTATTTAAACAAATATATACATATTAAATGATTTCCATAATTATATGTATATTAAATGATATCCATAATTGTAGTTCACTTTTTATGGAAACTAATTAAATTCGTCATTAATGTTAGCAATAACATTTTTTCAGAATGAATTCGTATCTAGGTTTTTATATATGAGTTTATACTTTATTTCAGGGCTTACTCACTTAAAATAGAATAAATTTGTATAGAATATGAAGAACGAAAATGTATTCTACTAAAATACACTCTCATTCTGCTGAAATACACTCTCATCCATCTAGATATGAATTTATTCTGAAAGAATATTATTGTTGGCATTAATGATAAATTTAATTGGTTTCTATAAAAAAATAGGTTATAAGTATGGATAACATTTAATATACATATAATTCATATTGAATTCATATTGGTGCATTCTAGCACATAATAGATATGAAAAACATTTGAACCTATATATATATATATATATATATATATATATATATATATATATATATATATATGTGTGTGTGTGTTTATAAATTATATACAAATTTTAAGGAAATTTGTATTAAAAAAAATAAAAAAAAATAAAAACTGAGAGAAAATTAACAATTTACTCTAATAACCTATTGAACATGTCAAAATGGCTAAAGTTAATAAATTTGTTGGCTTTTTGGGTTTTTCTATTCAAAAAAATTATTTTTAGATTTAATTGTTAATTTTCTTAAAATAATGAAACTTTCCTTTCTACGTTTAAATACAAAGACGTTAAGGTTCAATATTTCTAAGGAAATTATAGTTGTAATGCAACTAAGATACTAATAAGAGATATGTACGCCTAATTATCTACTAATAATGTACAATAACATACAAATGAAACAAAAATAGTTCATTGCAATAGGTCACAATAAACAAACAAATAAATAAAGGAAAAACCGTTGCTTAATAAGGATATAGTCCATATTAAGTTTCAAAAAAGGTTAAATATGATAATAACCCTGTCCAACAAAATAAAACACTATTTATTTAATTTATCACACAAAAGGCGACATGTATTTAGAAATATTCCTTTTCAAATATACACATTTTACACATTAATAATCGTTAAGTTATATATTAACAATAAAATATATTTGTACATAATAATTTTTTTCATAAACAATAATTTATGTTTTATAAAATTATATAATATAACATTTTAAAACAGTAATTGTTGTAGATGGATAAAAAACAGATTACGATTGTTAGTGTATTGAAATAAAATATTCTAAACATTTAGCCATCACTTATTTCTTTATCAGATTTTATACCACAAATCAAATATTATTAGGAAGAAAACATAACTTGCAGAACCTAACGTTCCTCCGTTAAACGTTTTATGTGATGAAAAGGAGCCGTAGACGCTGTTAAAATGCTTACCAACCGATTTAACATGTGCAGTGTGCCAAGTAAGCCCTTGGCACGTGTTGATAGACTCACCGCTCACGTGATTAGTCCCAGTGAAATGTGAATAGTGATATCGCATGACACGCCGTTTGTCCGCATCCTTCTTACAAAAGTATCATTTTACCCCTTATCTAGTCCATAAATAATTATTAAGGCATTTCAATGGTAAAAGTACCATTCTACCCCTCATGTCCTCCGAAATTACATGATGATGAGCGGTTCCCAAATCCCAATAACTTCACATTTATTTATGTAATATTTTAAATATATATGACTGCATAAATTTAATACAAACTCTGATAAAGGGGAAGTAATTAAACTTTTTTCACAACATGCATGACCGTTGGAGAATCTTAGTGGTTGACCTATTACAGTTATTTTTTTAATTTAAATATCTATAGAGAGTTTTTAACCGAAATAAGGTTATTGAAAAAAATATTTATTAAATTAGTATTTTCTTTTATCTTTCCTATATTTTACATGTAGGGCTTAATTATTGTTAGAAAATACCTTTATGCTTTTTTTCTTTTTTTAATGTGTACTTTTCTTTGGAAATCCTTTTTTTCCTATATTTGTTTTCATAGAACATATATATATATATATATATATATATATATATATATATATATATATATATATATATATATATATATATATATATATATATTAACATCTATTGTGTGAATGTATGGAGAGTATTATTTTATTAGAATGACATAGAAAATATGTTGTTTGATAATATGAATACGTTCAATATTATATAAATGTTGTCATTATCATGCATTCTCACTAATTAAATTGTCTATACAGTTATTATAGATTTTTTTTAATTATTCTCATTCTATCAGAATTTTGTCAGAATGTTTATTGAATCGTATTTTGTAAGAATGAAAATAAGCAAAAAACGGTTTTTGAGAATAAAAAAGAATAACTAGTGAGAATGCATGAAAATAACAATAGTTATGTGAGATTAAACGTATTCATATTACTAAACAACCTATTATCTTAATAATTCTCATAAAATAGCATTGTCCACATATCCATACAATAGTTGTCTATCCACATTATAACCTAGCTATATATGGGAACCATAATACATGACATTATGGGTCAAGGAAGTTTGAGAGTTTGGAAGTCTAATGATATAATTAGAGATATGAATGATTTGCTACAAATAAATATGATTTATTCACAAGCGTGACATGCTAGAGAATTTGCTTTGGGATTGATAATGGGGACCCCCGAAGAAAGTTTCTCCAAACTCCAGTTTATTTTCACAATCTAAAAAAACATAATCCTGATACTGTGGCCTACATAAAAACTGATTCGGAGGATCGTTTTGAGTATTGTTTTTTCACTATTGGATGTGCGGTAATATATTTTTTAATATATTTGTTATTTTCTTAAATGTTTATAAACAGATTATATTGTTAATATATTAATGGTTTTTATATTGTTGTTGCAGATACGTGCTTTTAAAGAGTGTTATAGAAAAATTATTATTATGGATGGTGCTCATTTAAAGGGATAGTACAAAGGCACCATCTTGCATGCAGTAGACATGGATGGCAACAATCAGATCTTGCTTATTAGGTATGGAATTTACCTAAAAGAGACTACGGATTCTTGGACATGGTTTCTTGAAAAAGTACATAAATGCATTGGTGATGTGGAAGGTCTGACAAGGGGCACAGATAAGGCACCCGCAATTGTTGTAAGTATTCAAAATGTTTTTCCAAATGCTCAACATGGATTGTGTGGTTTTCATGTAATAGTAAACATAATCCACACCTTTGGAAAAAAAAAAAAAACAGCAATTTTGTTTTGGAAGCTGGTAAGAGCTTACAAAACAACTGAGTTTGAATTCTATTAGAGGAGACTTCGTAATATAAGAGATGATGTAGCGACATATCTCAGTCAAATTGCACGTGAGAAATTGACCAGAGCATATTGCCCTACCATGAGGTATGATTATATGACCTCAAATAGTGCGGAATCCATGAATGTTGTATCAAATAAAGCACGGAAGTTGCCTATATTACCACTTCTTGAGTTCTTTCGTGCACTTATGCAAAAATGGTTTTCCAAACGGTGGATGGCTGCAGGTATGATTATGTTTAATTTTAAATTATATGATAAATGTCATATCCTTCTTAATGAATGAAGGTTTTTTTGCCACATGTCAATCTCTCATGAGTTTTGACACTTGTCATTTTGTGATACTTTTGAAATAAATATTATCCACTTGTCAATTTTTGATTTGTTTCAATTTTTAAAATTAAAGTCATATACTTATATATGTAAAGTATTAACTATCATATATATTATATTAAATTACAATAAATACGTTTCTTCCTTTCTTATTTTAAAGTTGTACATTAAAAAATATTTTCTGTTAACACTTTAGTTTAATTTTTAATTTTTTTAAATCAACCCGTGTAATACACGGGTCTCACACCTAGTATAATAATATATGTTTGTTTTAACAAAAAAAGGTACAACAATACTTACAAAGTGGGCTGAAGATATGGTTAAAAAATATAGAGGGGATTCAAGGATGGTCGGTATCCGGTGTTGACAATACAACATATCAAGTGTATGACTTCAAAAGTGGCGGTATAGTGAATTTAAGGGAAAAGACTTGTTCTTGCAAATATTGGCAACTAACCGGTTTGCCATGTGGTCATGTGATAATGGTTTTAACGCACTTGAAAAATGATCAGTGTGGGCATATGGCTATAGATGCTTGTAAAATTGAAACATATCGAAGAACGTACGAGCAGACCGTATACCTTCTTTCAGAACTTAGTGATTGGAAGGTTCCGAATGACCTTATGGTTGTTAACCCTCATGTGATGGAAATACATCGAACCGGTAGACCAAAAAACACCAATCGTATTCCCTCTCAAGTTGAAGAACCAAAAATAAGAAAGTGTAGTAGATGCCATAACACAACTCATAATGCAACGACATGTAAGGAAATCGTTCCAAAGAACCAAAGTAAAAGTAAAAAAACATATTGGGACGTCAGGAAGTGGGACAAAAGCGACAGAAAAGGAACCGACACAAGCGACCGAAAACCAATGGCAGCATGAGCCAGAGAACCAATAGACGCAACATACCAAACAGCAATGGCAACAGCAGCCAGACAACCAATGGACACAACAGACCAAACATCGCAACAACATCCAGACAACCAATGGACACAACAGACCGAGCATCAATGGCGGCAACAGCCAGACAACTAATAGACACAACAGACCGAACGTCAATGGCAGCAAGAGCCACAAAACCAATGGACGCAAGGAACCGAATACCAACCGCAGGAAGAGCCACAGAACCAATGGCAGGGTTGCACCGAGTACCAATAACAACAAAAGCCTGATAACCAATGGATGCAAACGACAATAAACCTAAGGACACAAGCAACAGAAAACCCATGGCCGAAATACTAAAACAGATCAAAGTTTCCGTGGTTCGATTTGAATGAATGAAGTTTATTTCAAAGTATGTTTATTATGAAGGTTGTATGTTTGTGTTTTCTAAAGTATGTTTTGTAACCTACTTAAAGTATGTTTATTATTCAAAATACCGGTCGCTACGACGAGTCTAGAATCGACTCGATGAGTCGCTACGAAGATTCGCGAAGCTAAGGAATCCTTAACTTGTCATACACGGGGATTAAGTGATGGACTCGACGAGTCGGTCGTGGACTCAGCGAGTCGGGTCGAATTTATAAATACGGCTTGTCAGATCAATACAACGGAAGGGAGAGAACCCTTGGGGAGAAAAGTTGCGAATTAAAGTCAAAGAATACCTAGAGAACGAAGATCTAACCCTAAATCTGATTCCGAAGGAGATTAGAGGCAATTTTCATTATTCTTAATTCAATCTATTGTTTTTCATCATGTATAGACATATAGATTTCGTTTTTATGCTTTCAATTGCCTCAATCATGAGCTAAAACCTTTTAACTTCTATTTGGGGAGACAATGTTGAGACTAGGGATGAAAGTGGGTCCAAACCCGGACCGGATGGACCCGGAACCGGTTAATGTGATTTTATAGAACTGGAAACCGGACCAGTATATAAGAACCGGTTCCGGTTCGGTTCCGGGTATGGTTCCGGGTAAAGTGGGTCTAGAACCGGAAAACCCGGAAACATCAAAATGGGTAGGTTGGAACCGGATAAAGTGGGTTTAGAACCGAAAAAACCAGAATTTTTTGGTAATTACTTATGACTTATTGGGTTGAACTTTGAAAATTTTCAAATTGATATACCGACTTTGGGGTACTGTAACTCATTGAATATGAAACCAAAATTAACAAAATTATAGTCTAAAATCATGTACAAACTCTAAAATACACTCTAAAAAAACTGCATGTCAATCCAACTTTAAACGAATGAGATATGCATGTGCTAACATTTTCACATAATACAAATTACAAAACAAATAGGTGAAAAGTTGAAAATTTTCAGTTTTGATATCCCGACTTCGGAGAACTGTAAATCGTTGAATGTTAAACCAAAAATGACAAAATTATAGTCTAAACTCATGTAGAAACTGTAAACTAGAAGTTGGAAAAACCCACATGTCAATCCGACTTCAAACGAATTAGATATTCATGTTTTAAAACTTTCACCGAATACAAAAAAACTGAAAAACTAAAAACTTCCAGCTTTGATCTCTCGACTTTGGAGGACTGTAAGTCAATGAATATAAAACTAAAAATAGCAAATTTATAGTCTAAAATCATGTACAAACTCTAAACTACATGTTGGAAAAAACCGCATGCCAATCGGAGTTGAAACAAATGAGATATGCATCTTTTAAACGTTTCACAAAAAACCGGTTCTGACCCTAAAAGTGGTTCCGGTTCCAAACACCGGTTTCGGTTTTTAGACCCAGTTTACCCGGACCCGATGGACCCAAACCCGGATTACCCCGAACCCTGATAAAGTCAATTTTTAAACCCGGAACCGGAACTGGTTACCGATTCTATATTCCGGTTCTAACGGTTCCGGTTCCGGTCCGATTCCGGTTCTGGTTCCGGTTTTCCGGTTCTAAATCTCATCCCTAGTTGAGACTATGGTTTGATTTATGGTAGGATTAGTTTAATATTGGTGATTTTGTTAATTTAAGCTTGTTAAGAAACCTTATGTGTGAATGACAACTATTTTTCTGTTAATAGAAAGATAATTAAGTTGCATGAACATCTCTTAATTTTTTATCTCGTATAATTTATGTGAACACTTTATTATATGATTAGGATTAGCGAATGTGAAAAAAGAATTAATAAGAAAATAGGTAAATTTATGTGTGAGCTTGTGTGATGAACCATCAAAAAGAGGTTAACTAAAAGGTCAAATTAGTTAACCATTACAAGTCTTAATTAACCCGAATAAATAACCTGGGGAATTAAATTAATTTAGACAATTGACCACTGTTTGAGTTAGTTTGTTTTCTAAAGATTAGTGTAACAAATGTGAACCTAATCACCTGAATCGGTAGCCAATAGAAGAATTAATCCATTGCACTATTACCATAAAATCAACCATAGGATCAATTGAATTGAACCTAAACAGAAGTCTCCTTCATTATTGAATTTAGTCGAATCTTTGCTTATCTAGTTTTTAGTTAATTAGTTTAAGTATTAGTTAGTAAGTTTCTAGTCTTGTAAAACTAGAAAAAACTCTCTTTTATTATTTGTTAGTTGCTATTATATAATTTTAGTAATTAGTTTAAATTGACGTTCCCTAAGTTCGATACCCTGCTTACTAGAACTATACCACCAATAGACAGATCCACTGCCTTTTGTGTGATTAATTTAAATTTTATAAGTAGGATTACAACTAGTTCATTTTACACACATCACTTCCTCATTTGAGTAATAATAATTACTACTATTTTTAAGATGATGATACCATCAATTTAACCATGCGATTTCGTTCTTTAACTTCATCCACTTACCAAGAATATCTACTTGTGCCTGATATTCACCATTGTTGTTACACCTTCAAAAATGTACAACCAACATCGTATTATAATCATCACCTCTCTTGTCGTCCATGGACGTGTAGTATCAGACGACGATGTTGCATTCGTAGAAGTTGGTGCATTGGAGGCCAATTCTATATTTTTCAATACTATGGTGAGTTGATACAATATTTAATCGATATGAAAAGTGTACGCTAATCTACAGAGGTGTACACTGATCCGCTGATAACAGTTCTGTAGATTCCCAAACAGTTCTGTGGATTGATATGAAACATAAGTTCTTTATTTTTATCCTTTTTTTGTCAATTTTTTTACATAATAATCACATAATATCTTATATGATTAAAAAAATTAATATTAATAAATGAAAACAAAATTTTTTAAAAAAAAACGGAAAAACAGAAAAAAAAAAAAAAAAAAAAAAAAAATTAACCCAAGATCTGCAGAGGTGTTTCATTTCCTCAAAGGGCTTACTCGATCCGTAGAGAATGTTCTGAGGATCCTATGGTCAGATTCCGAAATCAGTTTTTTCATAGTTATTATTTTCATATGACCCATTTTTTGGTCATTTACCGAATTTTCTCTTGTAAAAATGTTGAGACACCTTTGTCTTTGTCGTATGTTCAAATAGGTCATGATGTCTTCATGTAACCATAAGACCATCTTGATTTAACATGATAAAAAAAATAAATGATTCTATTGTGTGTTCAAAAATAGACAATCGGTTTATCCGTACAAATAGAAAGTTTCATTGCTTAGTTCCACTTGATATAACATGAAAATGAAATAACTAAAAAAAATAAAACAACTACAAAGTTCTAAAACAATGTGAAAAAATAACATATAATAAAAAATATTAACACGTATCATGTCATTATAGTTTAAATTTCATAATTATTTATCATTAGGATGAATATGTTTTTAAAATATATGATTTCTAAATAAAAATAGATTGATAAAATATCACAGTTACGATAAAAAATAAAATATATATATATATATATATATATATATATATATATATATATATATATATATATATATTACATAAAATAAGTATGATATTACACGACAAAAATAAAATATATTATTATTTCTTGCATTTAATTCTTATATAATATGAATGACTTTTTAGATTGTGTATGTCAGTTTGTGTGGGTCCTATCTTTGAATAGGACACACCTTTTCTAACTACCATCTCATTATCTATGTTTTGTTTTTAATATGTTAGAATATTACACGTGTGTAATTCGAAACCGTTATAATTTTCGAATTACAGCTTATCTCCCGCGAACCCATGCCATGCATAACTTTACGTAAACTAAAGGGGTATCAAATTACTAACTGAGAACAAGAAGCAATGAATAAAAAACTCTGATTCTGTTCGCTTCTCTCTCTCTCCACCCTCTTTCTCTCTTTCTATGGACTGAACCACTGCTTTCCAATTAACTTTTCTCGCCGACCACCGACTGAATTAGATCTCCGGCCACAAAATCTACATCTCCGATTACTCCCGTCAGCGAGGTTAGTCACTTTTCATTATATTCATGTTTTCCGGCGATGAAAGACGCCTAGTAATCTACCACAACATCCGATTTAACACAAACTTTCCGTTTTCTACGTTTTTTGGTTTATATAATTATTTGCTCGTGTTTTCACAACCTCCATTTTCTGTATACCGGAAGATCTGATGATTATTTGGGATATATAATATAATTAGCATAAATTTTCCCGATAAATTATCAATTTTGACGAATTGATTTATTCTGCAGAATAGCGTTTGAAGGCGGACTGATGGCGAAGCGGAAACACTGTAAAATCTGATTTTTTTTTTTGTTCCTTTTTTTGCTGCAATTTGTTGAAATAAGAATCGGTAGAGTTTTAGGGTAGGCGAGAATAAGAAAAAAAAAATTGTGCTTTTTTCTTTATTTTTTCCGAAAATGGATAATAAAGAGGGGGAAGGTTCATCTTCTCACCAAATTTACCCAGCTGACGGCGTTTATGCTCCGGCGACACCAGCAAAGCCAAGCCGATCGGAAAACACGATCTCAAAAGACTGGCTACAAACTCCGTTTGATGAAGCGTTGTTTGAAGATTCACAAGCGAACAAGAATTTCAGCTGCTGGGAGAATAATCTGGGTCAAAATTTCGAGATCAATGGTGGAATTTGTGATAATGGTAATAATATTAGGTTTTCCATTGATGACGTGGAACCATGGCATAGTATTCCTTGTATAGATCTACTTGCGCTCGCAGATGCCAATGGATCGGCAAAGCTTCATAATTTCTTATCCGATCTAAACGCGCCACCACCGGAAACCGTCGTAACAGAACCGGTGGCGGAGGTGATTATCGCACAATCACAGGAAGCTGAAATTTCAACAATTGTGGAATCGAATCAAGAAAAGGGATTGAGTGAACAAATCAATTTGAATGAAACGCCACAACAACCGAAGCAACGAAGGAGAAAGCACAGACCGAAGGTGATAAAAGAGCGTAAGCCCAGAAGTGCAAAAAAGCCCGCTACTCCAAAGCCCGATGGTTCTTCAACCGGAAAGAGAAAATACGTCAGGAGAAAACCACTTGAAAAATCGACACCAAAATCAACACCAACAAAAACAAAAACAAAAACACCTGTTGTTGAGGGAATCATAGATCTGACCAAAGATGAAGAAGAAGAAAAAACTGAAAAATCATGTAAAAGAAAAATCAACTTTGATGAGGTTGATCTAACGGTTGAGAAAACATGTTCTACAAGCACTATCCCTATCACCCCAAGTAAAACTGAAACCCAACAGGGGAGATCAAGATCCATTAACGATGTCAATGGCAATGGGAATCAAAGTTACAAAACAGCAAAATGTAGGATAAATTTCTTGCAAGAAACTCATGAGAAAGGAGTGATTACTAATGTATCAAGTCCGAATGAATCAAACTGCAGCACAAGTGCACAGGGATCAAAGCAACAGATTGAAAATGGAAATGGAATTGGAGTGTCGCCTTTTCCTGATTCTTTGGAGGCATATCTATCAGTGTACACAGACTATAACAATAACAGTAGCAATAACAATAACAAACCAGAGAGCTTACCTGTGATTCACAAGAAAAAGAGAATCAGAAAGCGTAAGACTTCCATGATATCTGTGTGGGAAAATGGTATAAAAGTAAGTTATGATCAGCAATCTTACAGATACATGCAAGCATCGACTGGATTTAAAGGAGAAGCAATATATGAAGCAGAAATCCAAGTGAGTAAAGCAACCAAGAAACGTGCAAAGAAAACAACAACCACTATGGTGGTGGCTTCTTCGTATCAAGACCAAATAAGCTTCACAAACAACTTAGGTATTTTATATATTATATATACTAAATTTTAATCGAAAATAAAAAATGTGTATGCTTTAAACTTTTAAAATTCTTGTGTGACATATTCAATATATTGCAGGGTGTCAACCAAATTTAAGATGGAATTTTGATGAACTTGTTAAGCAATTTGAGCGGATGGATATTAATGGATTGATGGAGGAAAAGAACAGGGTGGCGATTGTTCCTTACTTGTCAAGAAACAATGAAAAGAATGTGGATGTGAATGTGAATGTGAACGCTATTGTTCCTTTTGAAGGACATGGGAGTGTAGTTCCATATGATGGGTTGTTTAATCCGATTAGAAGAAGAAAGCCAAGGCCTAAAGTTGACCTTGATGATGAAACGAGTAGAGTTTGGAGGCTATTATTGGAAGATATAAATAGTCAAGGAATCAATGGAACAGATGAGGATAAAGCAAAGTGGTGGGAAGAAGAACGAAGAGTGTTTAGTGGAAGAGCAGATTCGTTCATAGCTCGCATGCATCTTGTCCAAGGTTAGAATCGTCTTTTCACAAAAATATCGTTTGAAAATTTATCAATACTGAAAATGTAAGTTTTGCAGGGGACAGACGATTCTCTCGGTGGAAAGGATCTGTTTTGGATTCTGTGATTGGGGTTTTTCTTACACAGAATGTATCAGATCATTTATCAAGGTAAACTAAAACTAAAATGAAATTAAAAAAAAAAACAATTTTTGTATTTTTTTATCAAAAAAAAAAGTTAATATTTTCACTTGCATTTGCAGTTCGGCATTTATGTCTCTTGTATCACGATACCCCTCAAAGTCAAAAAGCAGCAGTGAACCTCTTCATGAAGAGAATTCAGTTGTGTCTGTTGAAGAGCCTTTAGATGAAGAAGAAACCATGATGTTGAAGGATAATGAAAAAAGAGAAGTTGTATACAGCAATGAAGTTTCTAAAAATGTCGCGTATACAGTTGACTTTAATGAAAATTCAGAATGTGGAGTTGAAGATATAATTTCCTCACAGAATTCTACAGATACATCTCCAAGCTCTGTGCAATCATCAATTGCTCATAGTCAAAGTCAAAGTCAAACCACTGAAGAACAACAAAAGAGCAGGTGTCAAGCTACTGAAGAGCACCAAAAGGACAGGTGTCAAGCTACTGGTCTTAATGAATACACTTCTTTCGTTGAGTTACTTCACATGCAAGGATCCAGCACATCACCTTGTTGCAACGGTTCCGAAAATACCCTTTTGCCTAAGGAGTGTGGAAGTGAAGAAAGTGGATTATCTGCAGAATCTGCGAGTCAGGCTAGGGGTAAAACGGTCGAAACAATAAGTTCCCAAGAATCCCACAAAACCAATGAGGTGCGACAAGTGTTTGATAAGGTGGTTGAATTTAATTCAGGTGGGAGTAGTCAAACAGTTGATAAGGGTAGATCTGTAATTGATAAAGTGAGAGCTGGAAAGAAACAGGTTAAAGTTGAGTGGGATAAATTAAGATTGCAAGCTGAAGTCAAAGAAAAGAAAGAGAGAACTCCTTACACAATGGATTCATTGGACTATGAGGCATTAATGAATGCAGATGTTAGTGATATTGCTGATGCCATAAAAGAAAGGGGTATGAACAATGTACTTGCAACAAGAATTAAGGTATGATTTTAGAAATGACATTTTTATAATAAATAAACATTTTTATATTATTTAAATATAAATGGCATACCGTGTAAATATCTGCATTGATACAGGCCTTGCTTGACCGGATTGTACAAGACCATGGAAGTGTTGACCTTGAATGGTTAAGAGATGTTCCCCCTGATAAAGCAAAGTAAGCCCATTAAAATTTTTTTACAATTAATATTATTTGAAATAGTGCTAATATTTTTTTTTATGATTTTAGGGAGTATTTGTTAAGCTTTAGAGGATTGGGATTGAAAAGTGTAGAGTGTGTTCGACTTCTAACACTTCACCATCTTGCCTTCCCTGTAAGAATTATACTTGAGATATTATACTTCATCATTTTTAGTAAGAGTAAATTACGAAAATGGTCCCTATGCTTTTTGATTTTTACCATGTTTAGTCCAAAACTAAAACACTTTTCCATTTGGTCCTTATTTCAAGATTCCAGAGACCAAATCTAAATATGAAACGTTGAAATAAGGACTAAAATTAAGAAACTTTTCAAGTTTGGACTAAATACGGTAAAAATAAAAAGCACAGGGACTTGTTTTGTAATATTCATAATCAAATATTTTGACATGAATGATTGAATGCTTTGAACTAGGTTGACACAAATGTGGGGCGTATAGCTGTAAGACTCGGGTGGGTACCCCTGCAACCACTTCCCGAGTCTCTTCAGTTGCATCTTTTAGAATTGTAAGAGCACTAAACCTTTTGTAAAACTGTTTATTGAAATTCAAAAAACTTTCTCATTTTTTTTAAAAAAAAAAACTAATACTTAAATTTCTACACAGGTATCCAGTTTTGGAGACGATTCAGCAGTACCTATGGCCACGACTATGCAAGCTTGACCAGAAAACTTTGTATGTCAACTTTTTTCATGCATTAATATTTAATAACTAATACTATGCATATAAACATTAAAAATTTAATTAATTAAAACTCTCTATTTATTCACAGGTATGAATTACATTATCAAATGATTACATTTGGAAAGGTTTTCTGTACAAAGAGCAAACCTAATTGCAATGCATGTCCAATGAGAGGAGAATGTAGACATTTTGCAAGTGCATTCGCAAGGTCAGACACACATAAACTAAAATTCATACCTTTTAAGCCTATTTTCAACAATGACAATGAGAAGGACATTTATGTCTTTTCCTCCACAGTCAAAGTCAAAGTTTTAATTATAATTTTTAACTACAGTGCAAGGCTAGGGTTACCAGCACCAGAGGGGAGTGTAGCAAGTATAACAGAAAACAAAACTGGTCAAAAACTAATTGGAATGTCAGATCAACCTAATGAACAACTACAACAGCTATCTGAACTCCAAAATTGCAATCAACCTAATGAAGAACATCAAAAACTATCTGAAGTCCAAAATTGTAACCCTGTTGTTGAAGAATCATCAACACCAGGGACAATAATTGAAGCACCATCAACATCAGGGCCTATAGTGGAGGTGCCATTATCACCAGAGCCTATAATTGAGGTTCCCACAACACCAGAGCCAGAACAGATACAACAAGAACTTGATATAGAGGATTTTTGTGAAGAAGATGGTGAAGAAATTCCTATGATTAAACTAAACATGGAAGAGTTTACTCAGAATTTGCAGACTTACATGGAAAGACACATGGAACTTGGAGAAGGTGACCTGTCAAAAGCACTAGTTGCCTTAACATCAGAAGCTGCAGCAATCCCTGTACCTAAGCTTAAAAATGTCAGCCAACTAAGAACAGAACACCAAGTGTAAGTAATTGTGAAAAGATGATTTATGTTATTTTTAGCAGTTGTGTGATTTTGTGAATTCTAATGGCTTTTTGATATCAATTTTGCAGATATGAACTTCCAGATTCACATCCTCTTTTGGAAGGGGTAAGTGTACCTTATGAAGAATATGAAATGCTCTTGATTTGATTTATGCTTCTTAATAAATGTCTCATGAATTACAGCTGGATACACGAGAGCCTGATGATCCTTGCTCATACCTTCTTGCAATTTGGACACCTGGTGAGTAGATGAAATGAAAATGAGAAAATTAAATAAATGGTTTTGTGAAAGTGAAATGCTGATTGAATTATTTGTTTGTTTATATTATACCAATAGGTGAAACTGCAGATTCGATTCAACCGCCAGCGGGACAATGTTCCTCCCAAGAATCTGGGACATTATGCAATGAAGAAACATGTTTTTTCTGCAACAGCACACGAGAAGCAAATAACCAAACTGTTAGAGGGACACTATTGGTGAGTTAGTAGATATAAAAAAAAAAAATGAAAGAAAGATGCTATAATAAACAAATAAATAGAATTATATTCGTATTTCTTGCATTTAACCCAAAACCAAACAACTAAATTTACAATTATAAGATAGATAAAGAGTAGCCTCAAGGAAATGTATGTGCTTTCTTCATCTGTATTTGAAATAATTGCACAATACACATAATGGGAATCGTTCAAATCAAAATGTAAATTCAAATACATTGTCCTGCTCATAACTCTCAATTTAAAAAATACAAATCATGTACAGATACCATGTAGAACTGCAATGAGAGGGAGCTTTCCACTCAATGGGACATATTTTCAAGTCAATGAGGTATGACTTTGCTTAACATGAACTCTTTCTGCATATCAAAGCATTTTTCTTTTTCTTTTATTTGTTTCTTTCCTAATGTTATTGTGATGTTTGAAACAAACAAATTCTATTGGAATGCCAGGTGTTTGCAGACCATGACTCAAGTCTTAATCCAATTGATGTCCCGAGATCTTGGTTATGGAATTTACCAAGAAGAACAGTGTACTTTGGTACTTCTATACCAACAATATTCAAAGGTAGAAAAAAAAAAGTTTGCATAATTTAAAAAGAATACCAAACTCACAAGAAGTAAATTTCTTTTATCTGACAGGCCTTACAACAGAAGATATTCAATACTGCTTCTGGAGAGGTATGTAGATATCATATAGATAATAGATCTTTATAAGTTATAATAATGTTGTGTGACACTAATTATTTTTCTTAAGACTTGGTTTTAACTTTTAATGATGTATTTCAGGATTTGTTTGTGTGAGAGGATTTGACCAGAAGACACGGGCCCCACGCCCACTTATGGCCAGGCTACACTTTCCAGCTAGCAAGAGAGCAAAGACCAAGACTGATGCAAATGCAAATGCAAATTAGAGTTAGAGATATAAATGGCGTGTATAAAGAGCAACAGCAGACATATAGCTTTGGTGAAAAGACAATGTCTGCTGTTGATGGCCAGAGTGGCTTGATTCATAGCTTAGGATTTCATAGAGACAGCAGTTAATTTGTATTAACCCAAAGATAAATTGTGATATTGTATTGTTTTAGCTTTGTTCTAGAGATATTAAGAGTTTTTACTCTGAATCAGCTGTTTGTTCTAGAGCTTTACTGATATGAGATTGGTTAACTTGCAAAACACAAATTCCAAAATAGAACACTAAAGAATCAGATGGTGACTATTAGTGTATATAAAAAAAACTTAAAGAGTTGCATAAAATTGACATACAGGGGAAGCTGATAAGCAGATATCAGAAAGACTAGTACTTATCTATTTGAGAGAATCAGTCATTGTCAACAACCATGTCAAGCCTATCAAGCATAGATATGCAGTTTGATAAGTAGTGTATGAGTTCATATTCCAAATTCCCTTCTAAAAAATATCTACCAGTGTCGATTATACATTAAGTGTCCTACCATGCCATAATTGGAGAACCAATCAGCAGTGCTCCATTTACTGCATACAAACATGAAAAATTTTCTATCCATTTGATATGTATGGTTGAGTTCGTCCTATCATGCTGATCGAATACAGAATCACAGACATTCAAGATGTACAGAATCAGCAGAAAACAAGCGCAGATTCGATCTAAATCGAACAATTACTGTTAATAATAGGTTAAGTCGTCAAAAATTACACAAACGTATATACAATAAACCTATATGATCGATCTACTTGTGATATCATGCAACTATAACATCCTTTTACCTTGTACGTGACTTTGCACATTCCGATAACAAAGAAACCTATCGGTATATAAGTTTGATGATAACAACTCGCATGTAGATATATATTCATTAATGTAACAAAGTAAGTACATCAAATCTGCGACGTACCTTTACTGAAATCGACATGCCGGTAATGTACAGACGCAGAGAGTTGATGCGGCGGAGAGTGGAAATGATATTGACGACGACGGATGCCTCGGGGGAACCGGGTGGAAATGGTATGTAATGGTGAATCCGGGATATGTGTTTTGGTATATTTCCCGCCTTTCCGCTATTAGATATTTGGACTCCCTCTTCTTTTTGACCAAAAGTTGTGTTGCTATCCGGTTCAATCCTATACTTTAACTAAACTACAATTTTGGTACCTAAACTAATTACTGTTATATTTTGATCCAAAATTGTTGATTTGTTGTCATTTTGGTCCTTCAGTTTCTGGATCACTATCAAATGAAGTCATGTGAAATTGTGCATAACAATTTAAATTTTAAGAATATTTTGTACATCTTCCTTTTCTTTTATATCATTTCTATATTTGTTTATGATGGGTACCTTGATCATCGGGGTAGTTTGTGACTAGACATCGGCTTTAATTTCAGCCTCATTAAAACTAGTTAACCGTATTATCGGGTTGAAACCTAAGAATACACTTCGATGATAAATTCATTATGTGCAGAGGTAAATAATCAAAGAAGAGAAGAAAAGTTTTAGGTGTTTTGAGTGTATAGAATGTCTCCCCTGTTTGACGTCTCTCCCTTTGTATTTTTATAGGTGATGAGAACCTATTAGATTAAGATAAGAACTTCATTGAGTATTTGTATTCGAATAAGATTTCTTTAAAATTCAAGATGGACCGATTTAGGATATATATATATATATATATATATATATATATATATATATATATATATATATATGGAAAATGAATGATTAGGGCAACACATATTTGAACCAATGAAAATATGACAACACATCACTTCCACAATACATTACTTGTAAAGAAATAAATGGACACGTGTCATTTGATTATTGGTTCCGGTAGATGTTGCCCTAGTTATTTATTTTCCATAGAACTCATTCCTATATATATATATATATATATATATATATATATATATATATATATATATATATATATATATATATATATTACTCTATTATAAAGCATATTTAACTTTTCTTGAATTTTAAGAGGTATAACCTATAAAGCATCAAATACAAACATTTTAAGCCATCTGAGTGTCATATTTGAGATCTAATATAGGTCTCGGTTAAAACAACATATGGTTTAATGATAATGATGCCGCTCATTATTTACTCTTTCATAGTTTTTTTTTATTGTTATTTAATATATATATATATATATATATATATATATATATATATATATATATATATATATATATATATATATATAATTAAAGCGAAAACTAACAGTAATACCTATAGTTATTGTGTCTCGATTAAAACAAAACACTCAAAGTTTTAGCCAGAAATAAATTTATATTTCGAACTCAACAACAACAACAACAATAATGTATTGTAATGTTTAGACCTAATTAACGTACCTATTAAAAGTCCGAAATAACCAAGAACTTTACTTTTAACAAAAAAAAAATTTAATTCAAAATATTAAGGTATCTATATTTTTATCTCAAAATAATAATGTATTTTGTTCTTAAAACAAGATAGAAACTTTCGTCTATTTTTAAAAGATAAATAACAACAAATTTTCTTTTAACAGAAAACACCATACCTTTTAACAAAAAAATACAACGTAATTTTATTTATAATTAAAACCTACAACACACCTTCATTTATAACCGTAAAAAGCCCAATGATGCGAAACTAATTAATCAATGAAAAGAGTCTATATGACGCCTACGGAAACGAAACTACAGATCTCCGTTGTAACAAAATTCTTGAGTAACAGTTACATTTAAGAGCTAGCATTATGCTGACCGAGAAAACTTAGTTATACCTGGACATGGTTCCAACAGACAAATAATCAATCAAAGAAACTATTAGGTGAAATTAACTATTCTCCACCAACCCATGGTCCGTCCCGCCGCATTGCGCGGATACACAACTAGTATATATATATATATATATATATATATATATATATATATATATATATATAGAGGATAGGATAGAGTGAGGACTCGAAAATCAACGAGCACAAATCCTAATCATTTGTTTTACTAAATTAATGGCTGCGATTATTAAAAATAAAATAAAATAAAAATATCAATCTGGAATTTTAGGCGGTGACATTTTTGTTATTAAATAAGGGCAAACACGGTATGCCCGACTTATTCACATAATGTTGGTTTTTGCTACGCCATCATATGTGTTGCGTCGTCATATGTGTCTAACCCAATTTCTTGACCTCTTTCGACCATATAACTTATTTATTTTCTTCCTAAAATTTTAAGGATATTACTTTTACTACCATTATTGATTGTTTTTTCACTTACCATACCCTATAATAATTACAATGTTAGTAGTTTACAAAAGTCAATACTAATAATTAACTAATCATTTATTGGTAGTTTGTAAAAGTTAATTATTAATACATAATGGTTAGTTTAATTTTTTTCTTTTTCAAGTAGAATATTATATATATATATATATATATATATATATATATATATATATTATCGGAAAGTAGTGCAGAGACCTTCAGATATGAAACAGTGAGCTGATATGATAGAAAAATGTATGTCAAATTGTTGGGTCTGCAGCAAACAGATTGAAAATGCTTTCTAATGAAGACCTATCAGTAGATGATGTCATTCCTCCCAAAGAATCAAATGCAGTGCTATGCTAAGAAAATCTATATAAGGTGGAACAGATGCATCACCTTTCTTATGAAAATGAAGGAAAGCAGCAGACTATTCAGGAATCTCCTAGCTTTGTTGCGGGTAGTGAAAGTGGAGCAAGAGATAAAGATGAATGTGCAACTAGGAGAGTTGCTACTTCTGAACTTGATAACTTCAGGTAGCTGACTGGTTTACTACTTTCTTTCAACCCTTGGACTGCTATCCTTGGCGTGAACTGGCCCGCCTACTAAACTCCTAATGTCCTTCTACCAAGCATTCTCTCTTTACGGGTCTACTAAGAAAGATTGCTACAACAAGAAAAGGAAAGAAAATAGATTGCCCTCGCCTACCTGCACTAACTTCCTTGCCTTACAAAAAGCATTTCAAAACTTTCTATTTTTATTGGTAGTAGTACAAACCTATCTATTGATTAAGGTAAGGAAGGCGGGTTCACATCGTTATCTAAGCGCAGACGTTACTAAGCGGCTGTTGGTCTAGGTGTTCGAAGCATGATTCATCAACTGGTAAAGGGAGTAGTTCATCTGAAACCATTCATCTCTAAAGTCAAGGAAAGCGAAGCTAACCGCTTTGAGGCTGCTTTCGAAACATTCTTCATCGACAGGGATTTTTCTGTCATTACAGCTTGGGCAAAGCCGATTGCTTTCTTCCAGAGAATCTATGGCAACGTGGGAAGCTATGTTTCTAATTTGATCACAAAAAATAGGTAGCTCAAAGCGCCAACCCTTCCTCTTAGACACTACTACTAATCAACATGACTTTCTTTCTTGAGTAAGGTAAGGGGTACAAAAACATCCTCTTATCACATCTTATATATATATATATATATATATATATATATATATATATATATATATATATATATATATATATATAAAAGTTAAATAATATATTATTTTTATTTTTATTTTTTTATTTTAATTATTTTACATAATCTTATTTGCATTTGGGTTTTATTGATTTTGTTTTTGACGTTTTGTTTGAATACAATGGTGTATTTTGATATTTTATTTATCTTTATGCTTTTAAAATTTTCTTTTTATTTTATTTTGACGTTTTGTTCGAATATGTTATTTAATGATTTTTTTGACATTTTGTTCATTTTCTAGTTACAATGTGCATAAAGAAGAATAAATTTCAAAAAAAATCAAGATATTTATCCGGTTGAAAACCAGTTTTTTTAAAACACATTTAGCTGAATTTTTTTTTTAGATTTTAATAGCTATTTATTTGGTTAAAATAAGTTCAAATATAAAAGAAATTTGTTTATAAAAAGAACATTTAAAAATGTAATCTTGGAATAAATATAGACCGTTAAAATATATAAAAAACATTCAAAAAATATTTGAACAAAATGTTAAAAACACAAATATATATATATATATATATATATATATATATATATATATATACACACACACACGAACAAAATGTCAAAATAGTACTCCTGTTTGAGGACTTTGTTTGAGGATGACCATTATTTCATGACTTTTGGACATGATCGGGGAAGCTTAGGTGGAGGGAATCAGGTGGGAGATGAAACACCCAGTTCATGTATTGATTACATTTTTTGTCCCTTATATATTGATTTGCTGCTTCTGGACCTTGTTATTATGGAATTTGGAAGAAGAAGGGACCATTTATGCTAACTTTGGATTTTAGAGGCGGAGCCCGAACGCGGGGCGTTCCCCTGAGGAATGCGTTGCGTTCCCACGATGAATGCAAACCCAAATTTTTAGGGTTTGGGACCTATATAAACAACATTATGACTCAAACTTTGGCGTCCTTACCAACCTCTCAACCTCATAAAACCCTATATAGCATCCTTTTCTCATTCTTGTGTGTGTTTGGCCTTGTGAAGTTTGTTTTGGAGCTTATAAGCTTGGAAGAAGGAAGGAGAAGCTAGTGAAGAGGAACTTGAGTATCCTGAGCTCATAGATCTGGGATAGCATCATCATTTGGGACTCTTTGAAGGTATAAAGTTCACAACTTTCCTCAAGTATGCTTAGATCTAGTGTAATGATGTTTCCCCAAGAATGGATCTTTATGACTCAAATACGTTTATAAGCCTAGGGTTGCCACCTTTGATACTAATGGTGTCCCCATATCAGTAAAGTTTTGATATTTGAGGTCTTAATGGGTTCATGCAAGAGTTAGGACCACATTTATGGAAGTTGATTGTTATTTCTTGAGCTTTGGAATCATGGGGACATGTAAAGTCACCAAGTTTGTGACTTTATGACTTTAGAGGTCCTAGATAGCTTGGATTTATGATTGGATAGCATGGCTTAAGCATTAAGTGCTTAATGGTCCGTTTTTGAAAGTTGGATGCAAACGCCCTGCGTAGGTTCCAGGAATGCACTACGTTCCCACTGGGGCTCGCGATCTGAACCAAAGAGGAATGCCCTGCGTTCGTTGCGACAGTGGGCCTTTTTGGGCTATTTCTTTGGACTAGTTGATTATGGGCCTTAGTGGATTATTCTTTTGGGTTGATAATGGACTTTATTATATATCGGATTTGAGGGAAGGCCCATTTGGGAAGTTGTACCCAATCTAGAAAATTAGGCCATAAGTGGGCCATTAGTGGGTTTGATAGACTTAGGCCTTTCATGTTATGGATTTGGGCCTAAGTCATGGTTCCATTTAGATCAGGGGTAAAATAGTCATTTTACCCTAAGAAGAATTGTTTGGATTTTAACTAAGTGTTATTTGGTAATAAAAGCTGAGGAGTCGCGGGCGCAGCGAATAAAGATTCCTTACCGAGAGATTCAACAGCCAACTTTGTGAGGTAAGTTTTCCTCCAGTAGGAATGGGTCGAAGGCACCAATGTCGGCTCGTTTATGTATGTTAGCATATGTTGGACTTAGGTCCGATGCTGGGGTTAGCCCGATGTAGGTTATATGTTTCCAGACTTCGGTCCGATGCCAGGGAAAGCCCGAGGAATGTTTGTATGATCGATGTCTTAGTGATTCTTTTATGTCTTTGTTTATGTGTTTCGGGCTTCGGTCCGATGTTGGGGCAAGCCCGAGGAATGTCTAGCTTATATGTTCCGGGCTTCAGTCCGATACCGGGGCAATCCCGATGGATGTTTATATGTTTATGCTATTTGCTTACGTTATATGCTTGATGATATGTTATATGTATACCAGATTTCGGTCCGATGTCGGGCGAGGTCTGATGCCGGATTCGTCTGATGCCAGGCGGGGCCTGATGTAGCGGGCAAGGTCGAATGTATGTTATTATGTGATTATATGTATGGTATGTGGTAGTTTGGGGAGACTCACTAAGTTTTGTGCTTACAGTTTTCAGTTTTGGTTTCAGGTACTTCCGCTAGTAAGGGGAAGAGCTTAAGATGATTGCATGGCACACAACACAACTTTTAGCCTGGGAGGATTCACTCTGATGTTTTAACATATGATTTTGATACATTGACATATGTTATGATATTTTTGAGATACACGATTTACGTCTTTTTGATACTTATGGTTTTTATTAATGAATTAAAATGAAATTTTTGTACTGTATTTTTGGGATGTTTCGGGAGAATTGGATGAAGGAGCAGATCAGTGGCCATATTGATAGATTTGTCACCGATAGTCGAGGGCTTATGACCCAGTTTGGGCGGGTATGGGTCTCGGTTTCTGGTGGGGTCCGACAGACGTTATTAGAGGAGACGTACAAGTCCAAGTTCTCGATTCACCCTGGAGCCACGAAGATATATCGAGACTTGAGACTTAGCTATTGGCGGTCATGAATGAAACGAGAGATAGTTTGGTATGTTGAGAGATGCTTGACTTGTCAGATGGTCAAAGCATAGCACTAGAGACCGTACGACAAGTTGCAGCCCTTGGAGGTTCCCATTTGGAAATGAGAGCATATTACAATGGAATTCATCATGAAATTTCCAAGGAAGGCCAGGATATTTGATTCCATGTGGGTTATTGTTGATCGTCTGACCAAGAGTGTCCATTTTCTTGCTATTTAGGAGAGTTATTCGGTCGAGAAGTTGACCGACATGTATGTATAGAAGATCGTTGTTCGCCAGGTGTACCGATTTCCATCGTATCCGATCGTGATGTACGATTCACTTCTCAGTTTTGGCAGAAATTTCATGAGGAGTTGGTGCTCCATATGACAAAACTTATTCAACAGATCAGTAAGAGGTTACAGACAACACAAAGCCGACAGAAGAGTTACGCTGATAGGCGACAGTATGAGTTGGAGTTTCTGGTTGGGGATATGGTTCTGCTGAAGGTATCATTCTGGAAGGGTGTTATACGCTTAAGGAACGGAGCAAGTTGGCCCCCCAGTTTATCAGACCTTTTCGAGTGGTGGTCGGGGTAGGCAAGGTGGCCTAATCACCTACACTATTTTAGGATGCAAAAGTAAATTTGAGAGAAAATAAAGCTCAAAGTTACAAAAATTACAAATGACTTAAGCACCTACACTATTTATAGTGTACTCAACAGATAAAAAATATATCAAGACTTCGACTCTCAAAGCGATACAACATAAGTGCCTGATACATATAAAATCGAAGTTGTGAAAACCTTCAATATGGATACACTAACAAGACTTCGACTGTACCTAAGACTTCGTTACATCACAACATATTCGACTCTACATTAACCAACTAATTATCATTAATACATTTAAACTCATGGTTGAAAACACGAGAATTATATAAATTTTCAAATAGAAAATGCATTCATAGAATACCATCAAAACCCACACATAATTACTCTTAATCAATTAATTGTTGTATTAGTTCACCCAAAATTGGAAATAAGAAGTAAGCAATAATAATAATAATAATAATAATAATAATAATAATAATAATAATAATAATAATAATAATAATAATAATAATATGATTGAAAAACATATCAATATCATTTGCAAAATGAGGATAACAAAAGCTTTTTGAAACCGTCACTTATTGTTGCTTCAAAAACTCCATTTACAATCAAAGTCTTAATATGAAATTTAACCTAATCTAATCTAAAAGATAAATAAAATAAAAATTATGATAACATAATAATATTAATTGTTCTAAAAAGGGAGAAAAGAAATGAGAGACACCAAGAAGGTGCTGGCATCCTCCTAACCTTTTTTTAACTACCTTGTTGTGTTTTTTTCCCAACCAACACAAGCCAAAATGGGTTGCCTTTATTACAACTAGGCTGATGAAAAATATGGAAGTTTGGCTCTTTATTTTGGGTTGCCATAGTTGAAACTAGCCAATCTGTCATGCTGTTCACCAGGCCAAACAACGCACCAAACGTCGTCCGAGTCTACTCATTTGCGGACAGATCGAAGATCAACGAGTTAGGAATGCAAATATATGTGGAGCCAAATATTGTCTCTCCAAAAGAGCCGTCATACAGCGAGGGGAGGCTCCAACATATATAGCCACCTATAAATATGTATTGCACCGATGTGAGATACACTAATAGAGAAGACAGATGTAAAGTTTTAGCTCAATCGGAAAACATTTGCCCTTGATTGCTTGAACAAGATCGTGTCCTAGTGTCAAAATGACAAAATCTAAAAATTTCCTTATATTGTTTGGTTTTTCTTCTCGCTCACGGATTTTGCTACGAGACTTCAATCATGGTTGCAAGGCCTTCGATGTGCCTTTAACGATACTCCAAAATACCATCCCGCTCATATAAATCTACACATAATTAGCTTAAACAAGTAAAGTATCCAAAACAATAAATATAACTATTTAATGCAAAAAAGAAATATAAAAAAAATCCTAAAACTAAAATCAAATGCATGCTAAAATAAATTTTGAAAATTAAGTTATCAATGGCGATGGTTTTAGTTAGCTGGGGGACATACTACATGTCCATTTATAAAGTGTCGACTATGGTGCTGGATTTATTTGAATACCTTCAAGCACGGTTCTTTTGGAGAGTTGCTCTTGGAGAGTGAAAGTTCTCTTGATTTAGTTGGCAGAAGTCTTTGGCTAGTAAAAATAAGGGTGGTCTTAGATATGCAATCTCCATCCCTTAACCACTGTTTGTTGTTTAAATGTAGGTGTAGTTTATTTCATTGTGGCGACTCACTTTGGGTTAGTGTCATAAAGGTAATACATGGTGAGTTTGAGGCGATTGTGAATGTTCTAAGAAGTCCTTGGGATACCATAGTTCGTGATATGCAAAAAATATTCAAGATAAAGGTTTGGATCTTATTGAATTTTGTATTTTGTATGATTGGGGTGGGAAATGAGAGAAATACTAGAATCTAGTTTTTTGATATTTAGAGTGGGAACCATCTCTTTTACCAACAATTTCATTAGGTTTTTGTTCTTGATTGTCACATGGAAAGATTTATTGAGAAGATCGCCAAGAGGTGGGGCCGAAGAAGAGTAATGGTAGGGTTGGTTGTAGTTTTATAGAGGTTTGATTTTTCTAAAAATCATGACAAATGGGACTGGTTATTGTAGTCTTCAAGTGTGTTTTCGGTTGCTTTGACACAATACTTCTTGGATTCTAGAACGTTGCCTTCGAATGAGGCTTTAACTAGATAAAACAATTTGTTCCCCATCAAATTGAATATAATGATGTAGCTGATGGTTATTGGTTGCATGCCTACTTGTGTGAATCTTGATGATAAGGGTATTGACTTGGAATATATTTATTATCCCCTTCGTGTTTAGGCTGAGGGGTATCCTTACACGTGAGAAAGGAGTGAAAGCATGCCATGTCATTATTTTAACCATTCCACAACCAATCCACTAGGTTGTGGAAACAGTGTTCAGTAGTGAGGTGGTGGTGAAGAAGAGACAGAATGTAGAGAGAGATAGATACAAACAAATTTTCCACCAATCAAAGTCCACGTCTTCTTCCATAGCTGGTACCACGCCACAAAATACCTACTCCCCATTGAGGCGGTGTTCATGTGTGGGTAGAGGTGCCACATAGGCACCACGCGTATCCAAACCCAATCCATACCGCAAAGCCTTATGCTACAAAGACGGGCAAGCTACATATTCCTTGGTGTTGTCTATTATGGATATTTGAAGACTTATTGCTTGGTAGTTGAACTCAAACCTTTTAAACTTGGCCACGGTTTTTGATAGGATTAAATGGATTGACAACCTGAAGTTAAATGAGATGCAACGCAAATGATTTGACAATGTGGTTGTTACTAGGGATGAGCATTTGACATGCTGAACCAGTCCGGACCGGAAAAATTAGAACGAGAGCCAAACTAGATCTGAAACTGAGGTGTTCGGTCTGGTTCTCAGTTCTCCATTTCCCTTTAAAATCGGTTATCCGTTCTTTGGTTCTCAGCCCAATTCTTGCAGGGCCCGAAACCGAACACATCCCTAAAGAGCACACTTAGAGGTGGCAATCGTGTCGTGTCGTGTCGGGTTCGTGTCGTGTCGAAACACTAAACGGGTTGAAAGTGTTTGACCCTGTGTCGTGTCAACCCGTTTATTTTCGTGTCGAGTTCGTGTCGGGTTTCGGGTTAGGGTTATATCTTGAAATATGTCGTGTCATGTGAGGTTAAAAGATTGAGCATCTTGAAAGAGTAGGAGTTTGGTAGGCGGAAATGAAAAACTAATTGTTTTGAGGCAGAATAGATGAATCCATAGCAAGTTTAGATGACAAAATTAAAAGAGTGGGAGTTGGGGAGGCGGATGACAAGGTCATGAGGATGTGAGAGTGGTGAAAGAGACTGGGTAGTTTGGGAGAGAATGGAAAAACTGAAATGAAATCTTGATCTAAACGGCTAAGTCATTTCAGCATTACAAAGCAATCCAATACAAAAGTTTTCTTTTACTTATGCTTTTGGTTTTGTATCTTTTCTAGTTTATTTAAATAATTCAAAAAACTTGCATATAAATAAACGGGTCAGTTTCGAGTCATGTTCGAGTTGAAATTCTCAACCCTAACCTTACCCATTTAATTTTCGTGTCGTGTCGTGTCAACCTGTTTATTTAAACGGGTTGAAATATCTTACCCAAACACATTTATTTCGTGTCGGGTTCGTGTCGGGTTTCGTGTCGTGTCAATTTTTGCCACTTCTAAGCACACTTACTTATAAAATTGAACCGAACCGAACCGGGTTATTCATTCCGGTTTATGGTTATCCTTTTCCCACTAAATCATATCCCGATTTTTTGGTTTTCGGCCCTAGTTTGGATCGATGCTCATCCCTAGTTGTTGCTATTGTTTGGATAGCTTAAAAAATTCAAAACAATCTTCTCATTGAAACATCTAAACCTAGACAAACAATTATTTTTTGACATAATTTCTCAATCTTTTTTTTTTTTCTGGATTTGTGATGGACTTGATTTTATTTTAAGATGAACTATTCTGGTTGTTGCACAACTCGACCTTAGTTAACATGTCTTCGTGATTTGCTTTATTTGTTGCCACCTTCTTGCTAGTCACTTAATATAATCTCGTTGATAAAAAAGACCGCATCTAGAAGCACGACGATGCATCATTATGACATATGAGTGACGTTAGGACCTCTAGTGCATATATATATATATATATATATATATATATATATATATATATATATATATATATATATATATATATATATATATATATATATATATATATATATATATATATAATAAGGGGGTATGACGGTTTTTTCCGGGTTTACCGTTAAACCATAAAAACAATATGAACAAAAATTAAAATCAAGAAGAGTAAACTTACAAGGAAGGCTATGAGAAGGGAAGCAACCAGAGTCGAATGTGCAGCAACAACTTTTTTTTTTTTTATGTATAAGGGATATAATATGAAGTGCTTGAAAGAACTAGAAATTTAAGAGATAGACTAAGAGAATCGGAAAGAGAGTGTTTAGAGAGACATGAGGGAAATAACAACAGAATTTTTTATTCGTATGAATATTTGATGAGTTTTACAATCGTTTACAATCCTTTATATAGGAAAGGGTAGCGTAATATTTACACTTAAAATATCGACAGACAAAACATAACATTACATAAAGTAGGAAAAGACTACACACCAAATAAAGTAAAGGCACATCTGTAAAAGTCGGAAATAATAATTCTATACAACAACTATAATTTCATAAATGGCCCTTGAACTTGTTATGTCTTGTCATTTTTCACAAATGGCCCCTAAATTTGTTCAAACTTATCACTTTGTATCCTTTGTTGAAAAAACATCATTTGCTAAAAATCTCGATGAGTACTATCAATAGAAACCGGTGATCCTGGTTTTGTGTCAACCTGTTCTTCACTGTTCATGATATCTTCTAGTCTCAATAGTGTATCTCCTTCGCCGCTGAATGGCAAGAGCATATGCCAGTTTTGATGAGACCAAATTTGTAAGTAGTGTCCTTCTGCTAGGAGTTTATAATTTTCCCAACGAAAGCTTGCAGGTAGTAAAGGTGTTTTTTGAGCTGTGCATATATCTTCGTTAGAAAGATTCTGTAGAGTCCCAAAATCTATTTCTTGTTTGCATGATAACTTTTTAAGATAGCCATGTTGTACTGTTCTTTGGGTGATGAAGATCCTTTTTCTAGCAGGTTTGTATGTATGTTCATCTGCTGCTGGAAAAGAAGAAAAATTTTTGCACCCAATAATTGGACTGATGCTGTGAGATGCGATGTTTCCGGCTGTTAAAATAAAATTTTCTCCTAATTTATTAAGAAGACTTTCTATGCTGCTATTGAGGCAGAATTCTAAGTAATCTATCATTCCATTGTGATAAAAATTAATTATCTGTTCTTCTGGCATATCTGTAGTCTTTAGGTTTATATGTAACAGGAGTATGAGAGTATCTTCTCCTTCATCATTCAATCTTTGGATTACTGTAACTCCTTTATAATTGATTTATTGAAAAGCAATCTGTACAATCTTCTGCTGTAATTTATATAGAATTGCTGGAAATTCTATACAAATTTTTTGAGACACCATTTGCTCAAATTCTTTGAACTGATCAAGTACTGGTCTCAACGTTTGTCTCCAAGGGAGATCTAAAATGCATGCTTTAAAGCATTCATAATTTCTGTATATTGTTGTTTTTAATTTCTCGTCTTTTTTCTCATTCCTTTGTATAAGTTGTACATTTTTTGCTTCAAGAATTTTTATTTTTTGTTTCAAAATATTGTTTTCAATTTGGCTTTGTATATACTGTGTATCTTTTCCAGATTGGATAAGTTGTTGTAACTTTGCAATAATTTCCTCCTGAGCTTTGATCATTTGCTATGGACTAGTTTTTGCTATTTCTGAAAATGTTTTCACCTGTTCGGGTTCTATGAAAAAACTGTTTAACCTAAAATGTTCTCGAGCAATATTCATAGCTTCTTGGAAGCTATAACATCCTTTGTAAAGGGGATTTTGACACTGTATATATTTTATGATTGTTGCCCAATTATTAAAAATCCCAACTTTAGTGCCCCTGATGACAACATAATGTGTAAACTTCTTTATTTGTTTTTCAGGAGTCAATGGTGATTGTTTATGAAAGTAAAAACTTAAAGCATTGAGAATTTGAACTTTAAATGATGAAGCCTGTGGAACTATCTGAATATGCCATAAGTTGTCTAGCAAACATTGTTGGTCTTCTGTCAAGTTTACCCCGATCATGGGCCTAAACTTTTTACGTTCATCGAAGCAAATTGGTAAAGTGTAGTTACCAAATGCTATAACGGCTTCTCTGTTCTGTGTATATTGTGTATTTTTTGAAGGTCCTGTCCAATAATGTGAATGTTGAATGTTTTGAGATTGTGGTCTAGATCCTTGCAAAAGGTTATTATTATGTGTAATACTCGCTATTTCCATATAAGGAATCGAGTCCTGTTGTGTGGGTTTATGTAGATATTCTGTTTTTATTGTTGAATCCAATAATTTTTCTGTTGATGTTGTGTTTCTATCTTCTTCTGAGGAAATACTCATAGAATAGGAACTCCTTTTTTGTTGTGTAGGCTGTATTAATTTGCTCTTTCCTTTGTTTCGACTATCCATCTGCAGAAAATAATTTGTTAATATTTCGGGATAGCATATCAGCTATTCCATTATTTTCTCCTTTTATGTGCTCAAAATTTATCTTATATCCATTTCCTTGTATTGTATTCTGTAAATTAATCCATCGTGTCCTATTTATTTTCTTACTTTGATCATTTTTAATAAAACGAACTATAGCTTCACAATCTGTTCTAATTGTAAATTCTTTATGTAAAAATATTTTAAATTTTTCTAAAGCATTTATTAAAGCTTGTATTTCGTAGTCTATAGAAGTCCAATTCATTCCTGTCTTATTAAAGCTTCCACTAGCATATGAGCATATTTTTTCTGTATCTTTTGGGCTATATTTATCAGATTTGCAAAGGAGAACGGCTCCCCATCCTTCCTTGCATCCATCAACTTCTATTATTATGTAATCAGTAACTAATGGTAATTCTAATGATTTAATATTTTTAACTGCTTCTTTAATTACTTTAACTAATTTAATGTCTTCTTGGTTGAAATGTCTTTGTCCATTTTTTGTTGTTTTACTATATAATGGTCCCACTAACTTTGAAAGATTAGGAATAAACTTTCGCGCATAATTAACCAATCCTAAAAAAGCTTGTATCTGTTTTAGATTTTCAAACTTCTTTGGGAATTCTAAAATTTTTGTCGATATATGACTTTGTAATTCAATTTTTCCATTTCCTATTTCTAAACCAAGAAACAATATTTTTCTTTTAAACAATTCCAATTTTCTTTTAGAAATAACAATACCATTCCTTTTTATTTCTTTAAATATTTTCTGTAAATGCTTCTCATGTTCTTGTACTGTTTCACTGGCAACCAAAATATCATCAATATATACTAAACAAAAATCATATTTCAGAAAGATACTGTCCATAAACCTTTGAAATATAGATGGGGCATTTTTAAGCCCAAAACTTAAAACATTCCATTCATATTGTCCTTCAGAACATGTAAATGTTGTCCATGATTTAAAGTTTTCATCAAGCTGTAATTGATTGTATCCAGATTTTAAATCAAACTTGCTAAAAACTTTTTTCTTTTGTATCAAGTTTATTAAAGAGTCTTTATTAGGGATATTGTAACCATCATCTTCTGTATTATCATTTAGTCTTTTATAATTATAAACTATTCGAGCTTTTCCTCTTTTTATTTCAGAATGATTTCTTACCATAAAAGTTGCTGATCTATGTGGACTTTCCGATTTTCTAATTAATCCCTGTTCTATCATTTCTGGTATTTGTTTTTTAAATTCTTCTTTATCTAAAGGACTATATTCTATGTTTGCTGTTCTTATTGTAATATCAGGATTTTTTAATTTAAATTTACAAATATAATTAACTTTTGATTTTGTAATATCTTCTCCTATAAGTCCAATTTTCTCCAAGTGTAAAATTATAGGATGATTCATACTTTTTGTTATATCTTTTCCTTTTTTCTAACTCATGTGTTAAAAATTCTGTTAATAGCTTAATTGTTTCATTTTCAATGTTTGTCTTAATTTGATTATGTTTTAAAAAGTCTAGTTTACCTTGTTCACCACGCTTTTGCGCAAACTCCAATGTATTGGTATATTTAAGTGTTGGAAAGCTATATATATGTTTACTAAGTGTGATAAAATTACGTGTTAAGGCAAAAATAAAATTTAGTCCGAGAATAAAATCATTAGATTTTACATATTCTGGATTGATATTAACCCGTGGGATATCATATTCATACTATAGTTACCTGCAAAGTCTAGAAAATGAATACCTGTTGGTTCTAAGTAATGTGTGATAGTTATTAGTCTATATTCGATTGTTCTTGTCATTAATTTATATGATAACTGTTTATGATATGATTTTGGTGCTAGATGATAAGATATAACACTTTTAGTTGCTCATGTATCTACTAATGCTGTTAAATCTAAAAATTTATTATTATCTAACCATAAATCTACATTGTAGGTTTATCATGTTGGGTGATCCATCTGTTTGTATTAATATATATTTATTTGTTATTTGAGACATTTGGTTTATTTCATTTACTTCGTTTTCTTCAATATTGATCTTTTTCTTTTTATCTAACACCTCCTTTAAAATATTTACTCTATTTTCTAAAGTTTGTATTTTTAATTTATGTAATTCAGCTATTATTTCTAATTTTTCTATCTTTTCTGATTGTAATCCAATTTTTACTTCTTTATTTTTTTTTCTGTTTTTTCTTTATTTATTTCTAAATTATATAGCTTTTTAAGGCATATGTAACAGATTTATGTGAAACATATATTACATTGTGATCTTTTTTCTATACTAGGGTAATATCCACAATTATAACATTTTATATAGTTATTTCCTTGTTTGTTTATCCAATTATGTTGACATTCTTCTTGTTCTGTATTTACGTATGTATATGTTATTTTGGTTAAATGTTTATCATTATCACTATCACTATATATACTGTATATTGATTCATTATCATAATTAACAGAACTTAGAGGTTCTATATTATATTCTCCTATTTGTTCTATTAAATTGCTTTTTTCTATATTTTTATTTTTGTTCGGGCATTTATTAGCTAAATGTTTAATATCACCACAAATAAAACATTTACAATTTCTTGTTTGTGGCCTTTTGACATATTTATTTTTATAGTATGGTTTATTTCATTTTTTATATGATGTGCTTTTTCGTAATTTCTTTTTTCTTTCATAATGTCCATATGCTTGAGGTGTATAAATTGCTGATTTACAAAAGGCATAAGCATTTTTCTTTAATTGTTCTTGTAAAGTTGCTTCTTTACATTTATCTTCTAATACAGCGAATGTATATGTGATCCTAGGTCCTATTCCTAGATTTTTCTGTTCTCCATATTGTTGTTTCCATGTTTCATGTATATATCTTCCTAGATCTCCTGGAAGTTTTATAAAATATTTATCACATAAATTATCATCCATTGCTTGCCCAGTTTGTGATAATAATCTAATAAAATCTAATGTGAATTCATTAATATATTTCATATCTGCTATACTTAATTGTTCAAGATTTCTAATAGTTGTATCTTGTATTGATGTATTATTTTTTGCAGGGTCTACTCCTAGAATTAATGTTCTTATTTGACTAGTAAAATTATATGAGTTATCACCTAAGGCTTTTAATTTATTAATTTCATCTGGATCTTGTGCTTTTTTACTTTGCCAGATACCCAAACTTATTGGGCCTAATGTTGTTTCTAAATAAGCAAACATATCCATACTATCTTTTTTATTTGTTTCCCACATTCTAACAACTACTTGTTCCCATGACAAAATTTCATCCATCCAAAGTTGTGGTTTTTGTTTTTCTAATAATAACATGCTTCCACTATATATATTTCCAATTGGTAATCGGCTACCCTTTCCTTTATAACTAGATTCTCCGGTATATGTAACTGTTGGTTGTGACCATATTTCTTGTCCTATACTATCTTCTGTACTAGTGTCTGGTTCACTCCATTCCATTTTAGGTCTTTTTCTAATATTTGTCATATATGTATCGTTATTCATAAAGACTTGTTCTTTTTTATAAAAATCTGATAACATAGTTTTTCCTTGTAATATATTTTCTACTAGTGGCAAATTATAATATTCTTATAATTTATTATAACTTTCTTCGTATGTTAATCCTAAATCAGTTATGCATTCTATAATCATATCATCTACTTCGTCTTGTATATTTAATTCTGTAAATTTTCTATTGATAATTTGTTCAATAGTTTTATTAATTTCTTCTGTTTTAAAGCTTGCATATGTTTCTTCTTCTATATAATCTATAATACTTAAATCATCGTCTATATGTTCTTCTTTTTCAAATTCACTAAATCCCAATTCCATCGGTTCGCTTTCTTTTTCATTATCCGTATCATATATTGGTTCAATATCGTATTCTATATTCATAAAGCTATACTCTGTATTCTCTTCTTCGTCACTTTGTTTTACTGTTTTTTTTTTTAAAGTTTAAAAATCTAAGACTTTGTATACCATCACTTCCTTCATATATATATATATATATATATATATATATATATATATATATATATATATATATATATATATATATATATATAACTTTTCTTTGGAATTAATACTTCATTTTCTTGTTCTTTTAAATCATTTAACAACCATTCTAATCCTGCTAAATCTTCTGGATCTATTTTTATAGGATCTATCATTTTTATGGATTTTGATGCTATTGTATTTACTATACCTTCTATATTAACTTTATATTTCATTCCTGATCTATTACTTGCTTTTCCTAAAACTCCTATACTTATTACTATATTGTTACCTTCATAGTTTTCATATCCTTTAGTTTGTAATGTTATTTTAATATAACGCAAATCTTTTATATCTTTTAATATTCCAGGTGTACAATAAAATAGTGCAGTGTTTTGACTCAAGTCTACCTCCATTCCTGAGATTATTGCCTTTTTTAAATCTGTTTTCCATGATTTATCTAATAATAATGCTAATATTTTTGTTCCTAAATTTTTTCTTCCTAAAGTTTTTATTCCTATAATGACTAATCCTAGATGTACGAAATGTTTCTTTGACTGTTTTATCTTTTGTATTGTTTCTGGAGAAAATAGATCTATTGTTACTGTATTATCTACTACCCTTAAACTTTCTTCTCTACTACTTCGTATTAATACTGTATTAACATTTCACATTCCAATTTGATATAATATTATGGGGTTTAATATATCCAGCTGATATTGATTATATAAATTTATAATTCTATCTAAACCAATTTCTTCTTCTAATTGTACAATCTGTTGATTACTATTAGCTCCTGATCCTCTTCTAATTATTCTATTTACAAATGTGTCCGCTGTAATTATATCTTGTATATTACTAATTGAATTTCTAGTGTCTTGTAATGTTCTGCTACGTCCTAAGAAACTTCTATTATTATTCATTTTCTTGGTAGCCAATGTTTATAAGGTTTAGGTTTTCTTATTATTTTACCGTCTTCAATATTTAATTGATTAATTTCGTTTATAATTTTGTCTAGATCACTTTCTATACTAGGTATGATGGGAGGATTTATAACTTCTATTAATGTATTTAGTTTTTCAATAATTTGTAATAATAAAGTAATTATAAAATTAAATAATATAGCATATGTTTTATCACTTTTTCCTGTGCCTGAATATCTAGTAAATCTTGTAACTTCTTTATTATCTTCTGGTTTATATTTTTTAAATTCTTCTAAAGCTCTAGTGTATTCTTTAGAGTTTTCCAGTTTTAACTTTCAACAATAGTTTTAACGACCTGTAAGATTTCTCCTAACGTATTTATTTTAGGTTCAAATTGTAATAATTGATTTTCTATTTTATTTATAAGCTGTTTTGTCTCTATTTCTATTCTTTTAGGTTTATTAATTTTTAATTGACAGCTTAATTGCTGAATTTCTTCTTTGCTTGGAATTAATCGTTTTATATCTTTTAGTTCTTTAATAATTTGATTATTCTGTTCTTTAATACATCCTAGGTTGTCTACTAATTTAGTTAAAAACTCGGTTTTTATAGTTGTATTTTTAACTATTTTTTCTATTATACTTCTATTATTTTTAAACTCTTTTTCTAAACTTTCTCATAAATTAATAATTAAGTTTGTTATACCGTTTAAGTGTATATTTTATGTATGTAGACTATGTTTATATTTATTTTTAAATCTACAATAAAAATTATAATTTTCAAAGAGACTTTTAGTAGGATCAACGCTTTTATTATATTCAAGATTTAAGAAGTCTAGTTTTTTAAAGTTGGTTGAATTGTATTGTTTAAGGTCGAGACAATGTTTTGATGGATCAATGATTATTAAAATTC
The DNA here is from genome assembly GCF_002870075.4 of Lactuca sativa. Taxonomy (NCBI): domain Eukaryota; kingdom Viridiplantae; phylum Streptophyta; class Magnoliopsida; order Asterales; family Asteraceae; genus Lactuca; species Lactuca sativa. Next base: position 39,493,704 of record NC_056628.2, read on the forward strand.
CTATCCCTTAGCTAAATCTTATATTTATTTAGTTCTTTATTAAGATTTTCTTATATCCCTTGACATAACATATTTTTTACAAAATCTTAGTGTTACATAACCTTAAAATTATACAACCCAAACAAAACTATCATATCTCCTTAAATTATATTAAAACATAAAACAATCCCATAATCTTCACCTGAGAGAGTTCTCGATATATAAAAATGGTCTCAAGCAAAACATGCTGCCAGAAAAAATCGAGTTTGTCTCAGTCTTTTAGATCATAGAACGTTCCATGCTTTGATACCAAATAAGGGGGTATGACAGTTTTTCCGGGTTTACCGTTAAACCATAAAAACAATATGAACAAAAATTAAAATCAAGAAGAGTAAACTTACAAGAAAGGCTATGAGAAGGGAAGCAACCAGAGTCGTATTGTAACATCCCAAAAACACAGTCTAAAAAATTCGTTTAATTAAATAATAAAAACCATAGTCAATAAACCTCATATAAAAATCATAAGCACTGTATCTCAAAATATTATAACAATTGTCAAGTATATCAAAGTATACACATCCCAGGCTGTACAAATGGTGTGTGCACTGCAATCTTCCCGAGCTCCTCTTTTGAAAACTGAGTACCTGAAACCAAAACTGAAACTGTAGGCACAAAGCTTAGTGAGCTCCCCCAAACTACCACATACCATACAATAACATAGAAACACATATTGGGCCTTGCCCACTGCATCGGACTGAAGTCCGGGAACTGCATCAGACCGAAGTCCGAAACTAATTGGGACCCCGTCCCCTGCATCAGACCGAAGTCCGGAACTAGCTGCATCGGTCCGAGTCCGGAACTGACTGGGACCCCGTCCCCTGCAACGGACCGAAGTCCGGAACTGACTAGGACCCCATCCCCTACATCAGACCAAAGTCCGGAAACTGACTGAACATAGCATATCGTAACATATCAACCATCATGAATACATATAGTGCATACTGCATCGGAACAGAGTCCGGAACACATAACACAACACATGCATAAATCACAAAGACATCAAGCACTCTAACTAATGCATCAAACCGAGGTCCGAAACTAGCTGAACATAACATAACATAATCATAGCATATAATATAAACACATATACTGCATACTGCATCGAACCATAGTCTGGAACACATAACTCATATGTATCACAAAGACACCAAACATAATAAACTACTGCATCAGACTGTAGTCCGGAACTACTGCTAACTAAACGGGTCGGCATTGTGGCCGTAGACCCGTTCCTACTGGAAGGAAACTCACCTCGCACTGCTGAAGTCCCGCAGACTCAATCCCACACTGCTGAAGTCCCGCAGACTCGGCCCCAGCTGCTAAATGACAGATTCCCGATCTGTCAACATCAAAATAACACCCAATTAATAATTGAGCTCTAACACATACACCCATAAGTCCATGCTTGGGGTAAAAGACTGCTTTACCCCATTCAAGCTCAAGGCCCAAAAGTCTAATAATGAACCAAGGCCCAACTATGGCCCAATTTTCCCCAATTGGGCCCAAGTCTCTATATGGTGTTGCCTTAAGACCCAACCACTTATTCTTGGTCCAGTATCTCATAATCATCAAGGCTTATATATGGTCAAACTCAAGGTCCAAACAACAATTAGGGTTTCTTATAGGAATGATGATTAGGGTTAAGTATTCCTACGTAACCCGTTAAAGACTTAATCGACTAAGTCCATCACTCCACTAGGTCAAACATACGGTGTGGTCGGGCGTAATTCATAATTCAATTCCAATGATCCGAAAATGCGAGTCCCAACAATTCCAAAACTAGCATATCCATATAATGATAAATAAAGTTATGATTCGATAATCCAAATTATAGATCGCACTACAAATGGTCATTTCAAATATATATATATATATATATATATATATATATATATATATATATATATATATATATATATATATATATATATATATTCCATGAATAATATTCATTTCATTAATCACCGGGGATAGCATCGACTCTTGAATTTAAAGTACTCTAATAATTAGATAATACCTCATTTGCTAGTTATGCCCCTTCATAGGACAATCATTTTAACCCAATAGCCCAACTTCGCATAACCCAAAACATGCCACCAGCCCATTACATAACTTGATACATACCAGCTCATTAAAAGCCCAACAAGAGTCCAATCTTACATGTTATCCAGATGGCACACTAGAGCATCCATCAGTGGTTGCCGAATCCTCCTTCATCAGAAACGCAAGCCCCATAACCAAATTAAGAATCACGCGGACCTACACCCTGACTGTTATCGATTCCTCTCCTTCTTTATGGCCATCGAAGACTAGCAACTCGCCTTCTCCCTTACGGATGTTGCTGGAGGTCTCAAGACAGTCGCTGGAAAATCGGTAGGCCAAGAAAACGGGATTAGAACCCATTAATCAATTTCTATCTAACCGAAGTCACCAATGCAAGATAAGAAATCGGAGGATGAATTGAGTCTTACCTACCTTCCCTGCTCTGTAGAACATACGAAATTCGCCGGAGGCCCACACAGTGTCGGAGAACGACGCAACCATCGGGAACGCCTCCCTACCTGGTTCAAGGTGTCGAGCAGATTTGGAGCTGAAGGAATGACCCCATTCTCGCTAAAATATCCCCACCTCCTTGTCTCAAATAATGCTCCAGTGAGAGTTCCAACTGGCGAAGAAACCCAACGATGGCAGCTCCTTCCTCACGGTTCTTCTTCTTTCATAACATTCCTTCACAACTTCGATGTCTCTCACCCTCTCTCGCCGCCAATGAACATACATATTTTTCATTCCATCTAAGGGTTTATTCCTTATATACCCTGATGATGCAGATAAACCAACAAAAGCAGGAGGCGTCTCCCTCCCACACGCTCAGTCGCTAATAAGGGGACCAGATGCTTAAATTTTCAAAGGTAGGCATAAATAGTCCCTGATGTCAGGTCACCTTACATGTTTAACCCTTTCACCTTAAATTCAATTCAACTAAAATCTATAATTTACCCAACAGTCCTCCGCTTTGAGAATCTTTTGCAAAAGAAACCCGGAAGTTACCTTTTAATCCACATGATCTCAATTATGACATATTCAGTCCTTCCTTCTCCGATCATTACCATCCAAAACCCCATTTTACTCTTTAGCCCTTTCTTCCCATAAGTTATTACTACTCGAATCCAATTATTACAATAAATATCCCAATTTTCAGAATTTATGTCATTCAGCTCCTTAGGACAAACACTGGTAACTTATTACGGATTTAGGGCCTCTATTCGTTTATACAGTTTATCTATTTAATTATTTAATAAACGGGGTGTTACACGTATGTGCAGCATATATATATATATATATATATATATATATATATATATATATATATATATATATATATATATATATATATATATATAGGGTAAAGTGAATATACCTAACAACCTTATATAAGCTTAGGTACCTAACCACATTATATATATATATATATATATATATATATATATATATATATATATATATATATATAGGGTAAAGTGAATATACCTAACAACCTTATATAAGCTTAGGTACCTAACCACATTATACTACATTGTTTTGCGTTATATTTTCATTGTAATCCTCTAAGGTTCTTAAACTTCAAAACTTAATTTGATTTACTTCCAAGATTTTCATACATTCACCATTATATTCCTCTTACATCATTTGATTTGTAACGGTAGTATATGAAGCCCACCAGGGGGTCTCCGATAAAAAGACGTCATTTTAAGGAAGATAATGGTGAAACTCCAAAGATTTTGGAAGCAATCAAGTTACAAGGTTGAATTTTAAGAACTTTGGGTGATTACAACGTAAATACGGTACAAAATTACATAGTATGATGTGATTAGGTACCTAAGTTTATATAAGGTTGTTAGGTATATTCACTTTACCCATATATATATATATATATATATATATATATATATATATATATATATAGGTTGAGAATGGGGGAATCATTCTCAGCCACTCATTTCTATATATATATATATATATATATATATATATATATATATATATATATATATATATATATAGAGAGAGAGAGAGAGAGAGAGAGAGAGAGGTGGGTTCAATTGAGAAAATAAAAAAGGTTGAGAATAGGGAAATCATTCTCAGCCACTCATTTTATCTAAGCATAAAAAGACACGGTGACAAACTTGTAAATATGATAACAACCTTTAATCTCAAATATGTATCTGTAGAGAATTAGATTACAGTTCAAACTCATTCATCGTTCATCATCCAAAATTTTTCTCGAACTTTCAACAATCATTCAGATTTTTTCAATTAAACCATCATCAACATCATCCAGTGCTAATCAATCATCGATCTTCGTCAATTATCAACATGATTCAACAGTTAACAACAAAAATTCGTTTTTGGTTCTTTTAATTCAACCTTCAATTGTGCTTGAATACGATCAGATCTTCAACATCTATGATTAATTATACTCCCAGCGTTATTAGATCAACATCATCGATAATCAACAAAAATCCACTTCATATCATTCATTCAACATCGATTATCAAATAAAACTTCAAAATTGAGGTTAGAAAAATTTCAAATCGTTTTTTTTTTTGAAAAACTTCAAAATTTAGGCTACCATTTTTTATTTTTCTGCTTAAATTCTAGATGTCATTCAGGAATCGCTCAAAAGTTTCCTAATTTTTCTTTCCATACAGATTGTTATTGTGTTCTTTGCTACCAAAAATCTAGCCTCCAAAATCATGAATCGATGATATTTTGAAGAACCGGAGCCAAAAAAACGTGAATAATGAATAATGAAAGCATTGATATCAGGTTAGCTTCATCTCCAAAACCCATCTCAACATTGTCGAATTAGGTTGTTGAACATAATTTTTGGATTTCGGTTTTTGGGCTTTTTAGTTTCCATGAGCACCAGCTGTTTGACAAAATGCCTCAATGAAGATTCACGTTCTATTTATCTATAATCTTATTTCAAATTATTGGTTGTAAATCCATGTAATGAGGCCATACATCAAAACATTTTCTTATAATAGTCATAATAAATATTGAAGAATGTTGAATAGTTGGTCACAAAATAGAAACAAGGGGAGATGTATGGAGAGATGTATGGTAGGATAGAGCATACAAATGATTTAATGAGTTTAAATCGAACATTGAAATTTTTCGAAATCATTTGCATATTGAAATAGACTGGAAAGAGAAATTAGAGTAAACATAAAATTTAAATGAGTTTAATTCAAGATTTAATTTAATTTTTAATTTTTTAATGTTTAATTTTTTTTTTGTAAATTACAGTTGTTCAAATTTGTGATTATTTTTTGTTGAGGCAAGTTTAGGGGGTGGGTGGAGAAGAAACAACTACAAACTTCTTTTTTGTCCCAAAACAAAAAAAAATGATCATCAAATGTGTGTAGTTGTATGCAACTCACAATTTTTTTCCAAAACTTACCAAGAAAATAGTATATTGAATCACTGTTAATTGAAAGACGGTTGGACTGATAACTAGAAACATATTTTTAAGTTTTGACTAAGTAAATCTCATTCAATTGTCATGGATCGGTTTTAGTTGAAAGATTGAAAATTTTCCTTATGTTTTAACATGTTTGTCCCCGACAGATTTTAACATTTTTGTCCATGCAAAATCAAGTTTGACATTTTTGTCCCTACAATAAAGTTGACATTTTAATAATAAAAAAGTGATGCTTATGTAAGTACATTCCAGAATACTTGGACACAATAACAACCATGAGAATACGCTATCATTTCAGCCTCATCTTTTGCATATGGAGCTAAATTGCGGTGGGAAAAAATCTGTGAATGGTGAGTGTGGGAGATGATATATGTATAAATTGTGTACTGTTCTAATAAAATCTTTTTTATCTACTAAACTAAGCTCTGATCATGAAAATTTACTTTTCATTTCAGTTTATGGTTAAGATACAACAAATTGTTATTTCCCTTCTAATGTATCCATAAACGAAATGCTAAAAAAGATACATAGACTAGAAGTAACCTTGTGAGTTTATTTCTTTCTATTTCACTAACTGTCTTTACACATAAATTGTCCAGCCTCTCTTCTATGTTTTAAACTTAATATTGTATTTTTTACAAACAGGATTGAATAAAGAAATGCATGTTTGTCTAGAAAATCTTTTATGTCGTTATAAAAGAATAAATTAATAGATACAATTTTCATTTCAGGGGGGCACTCTTGGTTCTAGAATTTGACTATATTGTCCCATGGTGCTTTAGGATACATTTTCCCCTTTTGGGAGCTTCATTGCATCTTATCAGTGTTCAGGTAATTGCCCTACCAAGTTATAAAATTAATATTTTTGTTTTATTGAGAAAACATAAGCTTTTGAATAAATGGGATTTTCATTAATAAAAGAGAGTCATAAAGAGTCTCACTTCTTTAATATATATCAGGATTATCTTCCTAAGAAGGTAAACATATGCTCTTTTAAGGATTTTTTTTCGTTTAGCTTTTGTTTTCTTATATTTATATCGTTTAAATTTTATTTTTTTACAATTTTGTTTTTATCAGCTTGTAGTGTTTGGAGGTAGTGGTTTTGTCAGTGGTTTGCTTTACAATTTTCGTTTATTGTTTATACCAGTTTATGGATGGTTATCCTTAATGGTAGTGATTTTGGTCCACTAGGTTCCAAACCATATGCTTAGAGCTAAAGGTTACAACAATGGCTTTGAGAAAATATCGTCTTCATAACAAATTCAATAGGAAGATTGGTGTTTTGGCTGGATGTATTTCAATAAAAAGACCTAAAGAGGTAAGCTTGTATTTTCTTTTTTATTTGCAAAAGATCAAAACTAATGCTTGTAGTTTTATTATTTTCTATTGGTTTATTCAGTTTCAGTTTTTTAAGTAAATACCTTAAGGTTTATGATCGTTTCAATAATATCGCTTTCTTCCTTTCTCTTTGTAGTTTCTACAAAAAATGCAGTTTAATTGATTTTTATGTTGGTCCTTTGGTATTATATTGTATTGATGAAAACTTTTTGTTGAGTAGAACCCGGAAGGATGCCAAGAAGAGATCCCATGGTAATGAAAATTATGATCCAAGAACTCTAGACTTGCCTTCTAGACTTTTTGGAGAGTTTATTAGGTGGCCAGGTAATTAGTCCTTTTTGGTCACAAGTGATTAAATTGTATTACAATCTGCAAGTTATTGAAACAGTATGTTTTTGTTGAATATAGAGACAATGGTGGAAGTTCAAGTCGCAACATATGGATAAGGTTCTATTTTTTAAAGTAAGTTATCTATCTAATATGGACCTAAGATCTGCAATTATCAAATATTTTTCTATAGAATGCGCTTTTCTTAGTTGTTAACTCCATGTTACTAATCAGGTGAGAAAAGTTTACGAGCCATTCGAAATGGATGCACATGTTGGAGCAAAAGAATGTGAATAGTCTTTGGATGGTTTTGGTGTTTTTGAAGGATAAGGGTGTTTTGGTCATAAAGTAAAAATACATGAAAAAATAAGTCAATATTCATGACATTTCTCAAAATTTTGATTTATTTGAATAAAATGATACTAAAACTGGAATTTTTGATATTCAAGGGCCAAAAGATAGAAGAATTTGGTTTGAAATTATAACCGTAATAGCATTATCGTTTGCTATTATGATTTTTAGAAGTGGAAATTTTATTTTTAAGTGGCATGATTTGGTATGTATTTAAACTAGAATGATTTAGGATTTTTTTTTTTTTTGAAGTTCAAGTCAGCTTTGACACTTTTAGGACGAAAGGGGGCATTTGGCTCTCCTGGTACCACATATTCAAAAATTAAAATTGATTATAATGATTTTATATAATTTGGGTATTTTCTATATGCTTGAACTTAAATAGTCATTTTTTTAGTTTTTTTTTTTTTTTTTTAAAAAAGTTTTCTTTTGATCTCAGTTTCATCAAAACTTTTGTGATTGTGTGGTATGAGTTTCAGTATTAATTAGAAATCATAGATGAAAGCTGAGAATTTTTTTTAAGAATAAATATGATATACGAAATTCATCCTTAATTTATAAAACTAGATCTTTCATATAAACTAAACGATAGGACTTCTATTAAATTGGGATAAGACAACTTAAATGTAAGAACTTGATGGAAAAAACTCACCTTTGAAACAAATCAAAAGGCCTATTAAGTCGTCTGAATTATCAACAAAAACATCTTTGGGTTAAATAATGTGAGTTAGATCCATATTCTCCTCTGAGTTCAAGATATCAAGATTGCAAATATTGTACACACAATTTCAAATCTACATTTCAATTTATTGTTTTTAGTGAATCAAACCTCCACGTGTTTAAATATTGTGATTGTTTGTTGGAAAAATATTGTTCTTGAACTATTGAACTATTGTGCAATTTGTTCAAGAAGTTTTTCCCTCCACAAACCCTAGACTGCATCTTCATGAGCAAACCTGGAAAAAGAACAACAAAACAGTAAGATTATATTCACACAACAAAAAAAATAAAAAAATCATTGTTAACCCAATAAACTTATTTATAAACAAATCACCTCCCCAAATAAAAATTATTTCAATTTGTGAAGAAACATGCAACAAAAAAAAGCATGTGCTTTCAGTAATAAATATAAGTAAACTGCAAAATATGCAGATTTAAATTAAATTATTGGATAATAATAATAATAATCATTTTTATCAGTTTCAAAACTCCTATGATTCAAAACCCGTATTGGTTTTTGCTAGTTTCACCATGTTCACCACCAGAAGCTGCTAAATCCCAGAAATCAGAAAAATCTCCACCACCAAACTCCGCCAATTCATCGGAATGAGGAATTCCAACATCATTCCAGTCATTGGAATGAGTAATTCCAGCAATCGTTTCAAAATCCAAGCTCCAAATATCTTCCTGTTTAACATCAAGAACAACATTGCTCTCTCTAGTCAAATCTTTGGGTTGACCGAGTTCATGTAAATCAATACTTTTTAAACCGGAATCGGAATCGGGATTCCGAACATTGTCATCAACCGGAATTGGATCAAATCCAAGATCCTGATCATGGGATTGATGCTTCACAAACTTACGAACCCTTCTTTGAGAAGAAATGTGATTCCTTAACAGTGTTGGAATCTTGAAAGCTTTAGCCAAAGATGAAATCATAAGCTTTTGTCTGTTTTCAGCAGCTTGAAGCTTTTCATTCACTGATTCCATATATTCATGTGTCCCACGTTGCTGTTGTTGTAGGTTGATTACCTCTTGCATCATTTCCATCTTCTCTTTCTGTAATCTTTCCACCTCGTTTTCAATGGAATTGGAATTCGAATTCCATTCTTCAGTCTGTTGTGATTTGCGCCTCTTGATGTTCTTCAAGAGATGCCTTTTTCCTTTTAAGAAGCTTTCACACGCGAATTCCCACCTGTCTGTATCAATCTTGCGAAAACCCTGAACTCGATTGATTATTCACAAAAAAAATTAGTAGTGAAGATGAAAAAGATTAAACAAAAGCATGAACAAGATATAGATTATTGGCATAATAGAACAATAACTGTTACAAAAAAGCAAAAATTAGCGTTTTTTAACGTTTTACCAGAGTCCAGACACTGAAAATCTATCTGCAACAATATAATCCTTCTTGCAGGAATATCCACCATATAAACAGTGAATCTCATTAATATAACGCAATGAATAATTTAACTTGATATAAGCATAAAAAAACAGTGAATCTCATTAATATAACGCAATGAATAATTTAACTTGATATAAGCATAAAAAAACAGTGAATCTCATTAATATAACGCAATGAATAATTTAACTTGATATAAGCATAAAAAACTATAAGTGAGAATCGATATCAAGAAACAAAACACCTTCATTATTTATGTCAAGTATCAGATTACAATGAGAAATTTACAGGGGTGAAAAGACAAAAGATGATATACAAAAAAGAACTATGCTAGAGATGTATAAAACAAAAGAAAAACATGAAAATCTGAAGGAAAAAAAAAAGGTGAAAGATATGAAGTAGAAAAAGCTCAGAATGTACATACGGACTAACATAGTGAACCCCATAATTAGGGATTTAGTGTTTAAAGCAAATATATACCCACATATGTGTTAAGTTGTCTCACAAAGCTTGAAAGATTGTTGTGCTTGAAATTTCTTGGCAAGATTACCCTTGCGAACTCCACTGGGTCCCACACAATGAAGCTTGCACCATTATCGCTCCATGAGATGATCTGGTTTAATCTCGGGTCATCCACCAAATCATAGGTCTTTGACAAAAAAGGCGGAATTGGTGTCCCGATTAAACAATCGAGAGGTTGGGGGAGATGATGAACATCCCCTTCTTCAATCTCTACGACAGCATTTTCTGTGGTCAATTGTCAACAAAAAGATTAGACAGCAATATATCAATCAGAAAAAATCAAATTATGAAATAGAACTTTTCGAACTCTGTACATAAAAATACCAGAAAACAGAGTAGTTTCATTGAGAACTTTTCAGAATTCAACGAACATAAGAAAAAGGACCAATCACTCAAAGAAATTACAGTTTATATACTAATTTATGCAAAGTAGAATCATCATCATTTTAACCATTAGCAAATAGCAGAGGTAAAAAAATGCATAATTGGTCAAATTGAAGCATTAGCTAGTAGTAGAGGTAAAACAATGCTTGTGAGAAATTGAAAATTGCAAGAAAAGCGAGTAGCTTCATGAAAATAAGAAACATTACTACTCACCAAAAGCCTTTGACAGAAAACTTTTGTTATCGATTTCAATTAAAAAGCAATCAGAAATAAACTTTTAACCAGAAAAAGAGAGAATTAATGAAAAATAAGACGAACCGAATCGTAACGGATGAGACCCATGTGGGCGAAGATACGAAGGAGATGAAAGTGAGCGTTTATAGGGACGATGATCCATCGGTTGAAATGAAGAAGACGACGATGAAAATGGTGGGTGATGACTGAGGAGTGATAGTAGAATTGAGCCATGTATATATAGGCATGTAGTGCAGACAAGGTGTTTGATAAATATCTTGAGAAAGGCGGTGGAGGAATGATACTGTTCATGTTCGTCCGGAGAAGTTTCGGAGAGGAAGGGTCGGCAGATATTTTTTGTTGCAGGTGGATTTTTTCTAACGGTTGACGACAGTTTTTAATATGGCGTCGTTTTGTTACTTGGAATTTAAGGCTTTAAATTAGCCAATTGGATTTTGGGAGTCGGGAGAAATCTGGTGTACTCTTGGATGGGCCCGGCCATGGGGCTTTGGTCGGTGTATTTATTTATTTATTCGTTATTTTTAAAAATATATTTTCGTTTTTAATACAGGATTCTCTGCAATGAAATAATAAATAATAATTTTTTTTTCTTTTGCATTGTTTTTTTCTTAATAAATCACAGTAAGTAATAGTTAATCTTTACTAGGTTTATATTATTAACAGGCTTATGCTAAAATTTTGCGGTTAATATTATCTAATTATAAATAGTAATTAGGTTTTTTTTTGTCAATTTAATTATCTTCTAATTATATTTAATATGACAATATTTTGAGTTCTGGTTACAATGTTAACCAAAAAATTTGTTTGTTTGTCTCTTGAATGCAATTAAATGAAATGATAAATGATATGAAAAACAAATTAAATATTATTAGTTATCATGTAGGGTGTTGATCGGATAATTTTTTCGGGATTCGGGTTTTTCATGTTAAAAAAATATTTTTTACCCGACCCAAATTAAATTCGGGTTTGGGTAATTATGGAGTTTAAAAAAAGAATTTTTAAAATAATTCGGGTATACCCGAAACCCAACAAACGTACCCTGTACCCGACCTAAAAAAATCAAGGTTACCCGAATACTCGAAAAAATTAACCCGATACTTGATTAACCCGACATCCGAAAAAATCGGGGGGGGGGGGGGGGGGGTAATTCGGATATCAGGTATTTTCGACATAACTATTATTATGTTCTAACATCGATATATCGATGCTAATTTTAATAACTCTTTATGTTGTCAGATTATAGACATCAGTATGTTAATCGGAAGTCGAGAACCATATCATATCAATTCACTTGCACCTTGTTTGCTTAAAGTTGTTGTATGCCATCATTTAAAAAAAATCCAAACTTTTTATTTATTTATATATAGCAAGAAAGAACATCTTGTATATTTACCCAAACGTCTAAAGTATTCAATTATATAAATTTGATGTTTTACAAGAATTTATAGTGTGATTTAGTTATAAAAAACACTTCACTTGTTCTTACGTCACATTTGCTACTAACTTAACTTTTAGAAGACTATTTGTACACATAAATAACACCTAAAATGATCAAGAAGAATTAGCCATTGATGCAAATCTTTAACAAGAAAGATATAGAGAAAGCCATAAACATTAGGGTTGTTTTTGTTATAGGGCGATGAATTTGATTTCAAATTAGACATAAAAAGACAAATAATACATTATACATTGATATGAATATTCGGTTGATTTAAGTTACGTAAAGTTTTCAATAACTAATCTTTCTGTCATCTTCGTTTATTTGAATACTAGATGAATATACATACATTGCGCATGAATAAAATTACATGATTAAAATATTAAAAGATTAATGTTATTCAAAATATTACATGCGTGTTTGGTTCATAGGCTCTAATATGATTTAATAAATATTTAAATTTTATTTCGATATATTAGCTGTACTATGTTGAAAATTGAATAGTATGAACAATAGTTCTTTTATTATAAAATATTATTGTTATTTTGAATTAAACTAGATATTTATTATTAGAAAATGTTCGAAGTTGAAATTTTGTAGCGGTGATAATCTATTAATGCAAGTTACGAGATAAAATTTGAATTATTATGATTCAATATAAATATATCTTTGAATCACATTATCTTAATGGTTTCTATTAATGAGTTTTGTATGAATAAAATTTTGTATTATTGTTTAGAGAAAAAGACAAAATAGATTAATTTTATTATTACTTCTTAAAAAATAGCTAAAAATGTCCAAAAGATCTATTGTTCCCGTTCCCGATGACATCTAAGAAATTAACAAGTGTCGAGTATGAGACTAAACAACGGCATTAATGTCGACGTAGACTACCCAAGACGACACCATAACGCCAAAGGTGTGCAACGCCTCATATTAACCAATCATCTCTTGCTTTGACCACTAACGGTCAATTTTTGAAATAAATTATTATTATTATTTTTATCTATAAATTAAGGTTGTAAAAATCGTTCGACAGTCGACTTATGTTAAAGGATTAATTGGTTTGGTGGGGATTAATTGGGAACCATATATTATTAATAAAATATTAAAATTAATCAAATATTAATATATCTTTAAAAAAAAGTACTTCAAAATTAGAAAATAAGAAATTTTGTAATTTGAATATTTGAAAATACGAAAATATAAACATTTTGGTATAATATTTGAAATTTTGGAGTAAAAAAAAAGTTGATTTTTTTTTATACTTTTATTGACTTTTGTTGACCGATTAATCCCCCCAATACTGATTAATCCCGCCAAACCCGATTAATCCTAAATTTTCGATTAATCCCCTAATATTCGACGGTTGGAGAACGTCAAACGATTAATGCACGATTAATCCAAAATTCTGCAACCATGATATAAATACATACCATCTATCTCACTTTTATTCACATCATTCTTTTCATTCTCTATATTTAATACAACTAGGTGTAACCTCGCGCGTTGCGCAATAATGCATTTAAGTGGTTAAAATAATTATGGGAAAAAATAGAAATATGTTGAAATTTACGTTTTTAGTCATGTTTTGAGCATTAACGGAATTATCAAATAACATAAAAAGCCATCAACTTATAGTTTGATACTATCTAATATAGTCAATACCTTATAAACTTTACTTTTACTTTTATAATATCCAATATATATTATAAGTTTTTGTATAACATTAATATAATCTATTTTTCTTATGTCTGATAATATTTTTTTGGATAAAATAAGAAATAAGTTGTTTTCAGTGAGCTATTAAAAAACAATATTGAACTAATCAACTTTGTATTACACTATTTATATTACACCAAAATATCCAATGTTTCATATATGAACTTTCAAATATTAAACATTGAAATTAAGAATGAAGTCATACAAAATATATCATTATACGTAAATATTATCAAGAGTTTTAAAGTAAGTCGATTAGTAAATATGATATATAATTTTAGTTACATATTTTGCAAGTCGTACGTTTGACTTTATATTGGTGCGTCGAGAATCCTCATCTTTAATTTGTACCTAAAAAGTTAAGGTGAATAGGAATATAAAATAGATATTACCAGACATTAATATAAACAATTAAAAAGGGTATGTGGATCTCCTACCACCGGTTAAAGACAACATACATCTCTAGTGGTGCCGATTCCTATGTGAAATTGAAGTAGTCATTCTATGTATACATTGTTTTCTAACTACATAAACAAATATGAGTAAACAAATATAAAAATCTTATCTTTATGTAGGAAAAATATTTTAGTTAACTAACAAATTAAATAATACTACAAGTTTAAGAGTTAGGTGTTTCCAAAAATATTAATATTTTTATTAATCAATCAATTAAGTAACACATGTTGAAATTTTTACAATCATTATTAAAAAACATTTCAAATATTAGATTTTAAATGAATTTTGGTTGAAGTGTATATATATATATATATATATATATATATATATATATATATATATATATATATATATATATAGAGAGAGAGAGAGAGAGAGAGAGAGAGAGAAAGAGAGAGAGAGAGAGATATGGAAAGTATAACATATGTATGAGTTTTAATTAATTATCTTTCTGAAACGATATAATTACAAAAAAAAAAAAAAAACATATTTAAAATATTTTTGACATCACCCTATATAACATATGATCAATATATTAACGATTAAACCACAATCTACAAATACTGTATTACAATAATCCAAAAACGAAGAAAATATAAAAACGAATTAGTATAACAAACTTACAAATTAAAAAGTCTAATATAATACCATATCTCTAAAAGTGGTCATAAGACCTCAACCAAACACAAAAACCTTTAAGTTTGTTTTCTTTCTGAAATTTGTACATGATTTGTATACATGTTTTCCCAAAAGATTGATCTTTTTATAGTAAATTTTTCACTAAATGATAATTAAACATATTATAAGTTATAAAACTTTTGAGTGTTAAATCATAATTAAAAAAACTTTTGAGTTGCATTAGTTAAAAAATGAGGTTTCAAATGAATGTGGTTTGAGGAAGTTAAAAAAGGGGTTTCAAATACGCGATTCAACAAAAAATGCTAACTTTATAAGTATGTATGATTTCAATATTTTCTCAAAAAAAATTATGGATCCTTTTGACCATTTATACAATGAAGATGATGATATGTTTATCAATATGATGTAGGGATATTACAACAATGAGCTACGACATATTAGATGGAAACTCTATGAGATATTATGTACGACATAGTTTATTTAGGAAAAAAATGTATTTTTTCCGTCTTGTAAGTTTTTCTTTTTTTAATTTAAAAATTATGTTTTATTTAAATATTAAGTTTAATAAAATTATATTTATTTTTATAATTATAAATAGAAGAAATTCGAAAGAAAAAATAAAAATAAATTATTACATTAAAACTATTTAATATTATAACACCGTGACCATACCTACCATAATATGTAATAACATCATAAATGACTGTTTTAATGTTATAACAAAATGCCATACCTAATAGTCATATCTTTTCTTATTTGCATATTTATTGATGAAACACTCTTAAAATCATTTTAAAAAACACTCTATTTTTACATAATTTAAAGCTTTTTTTTTTTTTTTTTTTTTCTCCATGTGAAAAAGCTCATTGAAGAACGAATGATTAAATGGATCAGATTTTATAGGATTAAAAAAGCATGGCCCATTATTAATGGACTTTAAGCCCACTGATATCAGGCTTAAATGGACTTTAATCCCACCCAATTCAGGCTTTTCGTTTTTGACCATTTACCAACGGTCTACACTCTACACACACCACACACACACGCACATGAAAGAGAGACTCCAGTGAAATTCTGAACATAGAACAAATAGAGCGAGTGCTAACGACAGCTCTTGATCTGAATACGTGACGCCTTTCGAATCTCTTCATCTAAATCTCCAACAAAATCCATCACTTTCTCGCAGAACATATAAATTCCAACACCCTGCAATCGGTTCTTCGTTTCGCGTTTTTGATTTTGTTTTCCTTTTTCCTTTTCTCGATTTACGCATTTGTAATTGCCTCTAGCTAGGGTTAGGGTTTTCGATTTGCTTACCTTTTTAATGTTTGTTGTATGTTGTAACGAATCGAATGAAATTTCTTCAGGGAGTTAAACTTCCTCTTCAACATGCTAATTCTAGATTAGATTAATTTTGATTTTTGTAAAATTGATTTGGCGGGGTGTTAAAAATGGAGATGGACAACACTTCTCGCGGCAGATCATTCGATAGATCATCAAGAAACCCTGCTACACTGAAGAAACCTCGATTGGTAACGGAAGAGCCAACGATTCTTCGCAGTAATAATAATCCCAACGGTAATAATAGACCTATAGTTCAACGGCCGTCAGTGGGGTTCCGGCCGGCGGTGGAGAGAGATGGAGACTCCGAGTCGTATCAGCCACAATCGCTATCTCAGATAAAACAGCAACAACATCAAGAGCTTGTGAGTCAGTATAGGACAGCTCTAGCGGAGCTGACTTTCAATTCCAAACCAATCATAACGAACTTGACTATCATCGCCGGAGAAAACGCCCAGGCTGCCAAAGCTATTGCTGCTACTATCTGCAATAACATTATCGAGGTGATGATTCCTGTTACTATGTTTGTGTAGAACTAGCTGATTATAATTATAAGTTATAAGTTATAACCACTGTCACTGAATCAAAAAACGATTTTTCACCTTTTTAGGTTCCGAGTGATCAAAAGTTGCCATCGCTATATCTTCTAGACAGTATCGTGAAGAATATTGGGCGAGATTACATCAGACACTTTTCCACCAAACTCCCTGAGGTTAGATCTTCATTCTTGAGTTCCAGTGTGCTCTTAACTATGTCCCTCTGATAAATCAATTCACTTTCTTTACTTCTTCAATCTTTTAGGTATTTTGCAAGGCATATAGACAGGTTGATTCTGCATTACATTCTGGAATGCGACATCTTTTTGGGACATGGAAAGGAGTATTTCCACCTCAATCACTCCAATCAATAGAAAAAGAACTTGGTTTTTCAACAGTTGGGAATGGGAATGGGAATGGAAATGTTTCCTCTTCAGGGTTGACCACATCTAGACCTGAGTCACAACCACAACGCCCTGCTCGCAGTATTCATGTAAATCCCAAGTATTTGGAGGCAAGACAAAAACTCCAACAGTCAAACAGGGTAAAGAAACATTAAAGATTACATTTTTAACCTCATCTAAATCATTTTTGTCATCATCACTAATTAACTTTCAACTTTCATGAAGCCAAAAGTTGCAGCCAGTGACATATCCACAACTCGTGCTGATCCTCGCCTAAAATTGCATGTATGATACTAATCATACTATTACTAACCATTTAAATTCTTTATAAATTTGTTAATTTGACAAAAAATGTTCTATCTATGCTTTGCCATGTCAGCAGGCACAAAGAGATCCAGAGAGTGATCTTACAAACGAGAATTATGAATTTGGTTCTGATATATCAAGCCCTTCTGAGGGTAGTTTTGGAAAATCCAATGGAAGAGTAGGAGAACAAGGACTTGAAAAGACATGGTATGGATCTGTGAGCAATACTACAGATACAATATCCAGGCTTGAAAGAAATGGACATACGTTATCATCAAATTATTCACTCCATAAATCTTCAATTCCTGATGTGAAATCACAACCCATCAACAATCTTATAAAAGGAAGTGGTGAAGTGAGTAGGAGTTGGAAGAATTCAGAGGAAGAAGAGTATTTGTGGGATGATGTGAGCTCAAGAACAGTGAATCCTATTCTTACATCTTCCAATAGTTCAAAGAGAGATCCTAGACTGTATTTCGACCCCGATAGACCGGTAAGTCAAAAAGACGGAATTACCCTTATTCTTTTCCTTACATAAATACATTGAAACGTATTTTTTTTCTTTTCTTTCTAGGGTTTTGATAATCGTCTTCAGAAATCACAACGGATGCATGAGAAAGAATCTTCACCTGATCTACCATCTGCAGAACAGCGGATACCTTTACCTTCTACTTCACTAAGGGCAAAAGGGTCATTTTCGACAGACGAAAATTCCTTTGTAGGTGCTTCTAGAAACTTATTACATGGTTCTAAAGTTTTCCCTTCCTCTTCAAGTGGGGTGTCAGTGTCAACAAGTCTTGATTCTTTATCCAGAATCTCTTTGCAATCTCTTAAAGCAGCTCGATCTCAGGGGCAAATAAGTCAAGATTCTCAAAAATCAAAACTTCAAAATTTACACCCAATGAAACGCACTCCATTTCCGCCACCTCATCAAGAACCCGTATCAGAACCTTCTGTTCAGTTTCAACCACAACCACAACCCCCTAAACCCTTACCAGTGCCACGTCAGCAAAAACCTGTAGTTGCAGATATACCAGGATTATCATCCACAAGTAGTTTATTAGCTGCTGTTAGCAGCATTTTTGGCAAAAAAACTACTACTCAATCCATGTCATCATCTCTCAAAATCCCATCCTCCCATGAAAGCACATCACTTTCTTCATCTCTTCTTGGTACTACTCCATCAACACAGAGTACAACTCTTCCAAATCCTGAATCAAATGTCTCAAGTCTTTTGAGTACATTGCTCTCAAAGGGTTTAATCTCTGCATCAGAAGACAACAACAACAAAAACAACAATATTAATAACAACAACAATAATAATAACAAAAGTGATGATGTCATTGCTACTCAAACTCCAAAACTTACTCCAAAAGTTTCCTCAAAGAGTGTTGTTATTAATAACAAGAGTGTTGTAGGATTAGAGTTTAAGCCTGATGTGATTAGGGAGTTTAATCCCTGTGTGATTAGTGAGCTAATTGATGATCTTCCACATCAATGTGGGATTTGTGGATTAAGATTCAAAGTTCAAGAACCTTTCGATAATCATATGGAGTGGCATGTGTTAAAAAATTCAGAATCCAACACTCCAAATACCAAATCATCAAGGAGATGGTTTTTGAAAGCTGAAAATTGGGTCAACGGGGAGTCTGATTTTGACTTTGACCCTGGGTCAACTACACAAGAAACATTCTTGATTGATGGTGAACAGATGGTTACTGCAGATGAAACCCAAATTGTGTGTGTTTTGTGTGGAGAAATTTTTGATGATTTTTATAATCAAGAAAGGAATAAATGGATGTTTAAAAGAGCTGCTTATTTAAATATTGGCAATGGTGGGACCCGGGGTGTAATTGTGCATGAAAATTGTGTATCAGTGAATTCGCTTTCTGATTTGGGGTTAGCCAATGATGTGAAAGTGGTAAGTGTTTGTTTGACTTTGTTCAATTTGTCTGAATGCTTGAGTTGACTCAGTTATCTTGCTTTTGACTTTTTTCAGGAAAAGAGTGTATGAAGGGTAAAAGAGGGAAACCAGGTTCATTTTTCTATATCAAGGTTACTTGTTCTGTTGAAAGTTACTGTTGTTTTCTGGCTGATGATTCTTGAATGGAAGAGAATTATTAGATGTCACATACCGTTTTTGACTTTTTTTTTGGATGTTGATTTGTATAATGCTATAAGTATAACCTGCATTGTATATGTTTATGTGACATTAAATTATTTTACTTTTTGGGTCATAAGGACAATATTAGTAAACCCATGATAGTAGAATGAATGGCTGAAGTTTATACTTTGCAAATTTTTTACTTTCTTGAGTTCCGAATTATATTAGTAAACACAAAATACTCTTGATTGAAAAGCCAAAAGCGGCATTAAACAGCAAACATTAAACAAAGTTTTTTTTTTGAATTATATTTCACATGTTGTATGATGTTGTAGTTAGTTAATCATGTTTTCTTTTTCTTTGGAAGACGCTACGAGACAAGAAAATAATAAAATAAAAAAATAACAAAATGATCACTTGTCTCTAAGCAAATGAGCATTTGTCTTAATTTGAGTAAACGGTGTAAAACCTAAGGCTATACGGTATCGAGTTATGGTGGCTACGCGTGGGGTTTATGTTGCAAGGCCACCTACGCGTGAGCATCGCCCCAGGCACGCGTAGGTGTCTTGTGGCGTGGTACTTATCACGGATGAAGACGACCAATTAAAACGAGAGAGAGAGTGTTACGACTATGTTTTTGACCGTTTGGAGTTTATATATAAAAAAAAAATTAAATTAAGTTTTAAATTTAATAACACCACCTTATATATATATATATATATATATATATATATATATATATATTACACTTTCACTCTTCATTTTACATTTCTAAATCCAAAAAAATACTCCTACTTTCTTTCACTTTTCTTCAAAAAAAAAAGGATCCCAATCAAAATACTCCACCCACTCCAAACACGCCCAAACATCCCAAACACTCCAAGTGATTATCAAACATATATGTAATTGTTGAATTCTCCAATCCAACAACAACCTTTATTCACTAACATTCCCTACAACCCACAATTCTTCAAACAACAACGACCACAACAACAATTCATTCTCCAATTCTAAAGTTTTCAACAACAAGCTTCTCCACAATTCCAAACACAATCATCTCAAGTCCCATTATCTCAATCCCAAACAGTAAACCTCGACAACGACAATGAATTTGTCCAAGAAACACCATAATCATCTCGAAGAAGGCAACCAAAAGGAAAAGGGAAAAAGAAAGCAACGGCTTGGAACGAAGAAGATGAAGAAGCTTTAGCAAAAGCTTGAATTTTCATATCCTGTGACTCGAGAAGAGGCAACGCGCAATCTGGAGAATATTTTTGGAATCGTGTTTTAGATCACTTTCATGCGCTTCTTGGAAGGAAAATGGATCAGTCGTACGACACAGTCAACGGAACATGGCGTGATCTTCGCGCAATTTGCACAAAGTTTAATGACATATTTGAAAATCTAAAAAATATGCATAAAAGTGGTTCGAACGATTTCAACATTTTATCAACCGTGTGCTACCAATTCAAAGTCACCAACAACGGTAAACCATTTGGTCACCAAAAAGCGTGGGAAGTATGCTGTCAAGGTCCAAAATGAGTCCTTAATCCAAAAACATCACATTCAGACTCGACCACCGACCCCAACAAAAGAACAAAAACTTCTGAATTGGACGCGGGTTTTAGGCTAGACCTCAATGACGACATCGATGTTGCCGCGGGTTTTAGGCTAGATCTCAATGATGACATCGATGTTGCCAAGAGAGAGGGTCCATCCGAAGTCTAACTCTGTCGACCACCGAGAATGGACAAAGCAAAACGGGCGGCGTCTTCAAGCGGGAAAGCAACCACAACTAGCGACGATGGGTTTGTGGAATCTATAGATAAAACTTTAAGTTTTCTAGAAAGAAAATACAAATCCACGGAAAAATCTCGTCGCCAAAAAATCGCTCTTACCGATCTTCAAATAATAAACTCGAAGCCCCTACCAGATCTCGACCCCGAAAATCTCGCGACATTTCTCAAAATCCAACAACGTGTCCGTGCTAAGTATGAAGATTAGGTTCTAATATTTACGTTTTAGTTGTTATGTTGTATGTGTGTTTTTTTTAAGTAATTTAAGATAAATAAGTAATTTAGGATTTTTTTTAAAGTATTTTAGGAAAAATAAGTAATTTAGGATTTTTTTTGTTGTTTTTCAAATATTTTAGGATTTGATTTTGTGTGTTTTAAAATTAATGCAATGTGTTTTAATTTAGTGTTTTTAATGTTTGTTTTATTTGAATTACTTTTTTTAATTTAATCTAATACTGTCAAAAAATAAAAATAATAATAATGTGGAGTGATAATCATTTTCAAGGGTTAGTGGGTTGGTAGTGAGTTTGTAGTGGAGGTGATGTGGCGCTGATGTGACATCACTTTTTGAGTAGGTTGTGTGTGACCATACCCCCTAGCCTAATAACAGGTTGTGAAAAATGGAGTAGACATGTTGATGTAGGTACTCTGGCATATTGAGGGTTCAATATATTTTATCGTAGTCATAAATGTTACAATATTTAAAACTAGGTGTGAAACCAATATATTACACGGGTTGATTCTAAAATATAAAAAATTAAAATGTAAACCTTTAATATTTTTTAAAATAAATATTCAAAATAAAAAAAACATGTTTATTACAATTTACAATCACATTTATTACAATTAATACTTTACATATATATCTATAAGTATTATATGACTTTTTAATTTTTAAATTTTCAAAAATACCACAAAATGACAAGTGTCAAAACTTACGAGATATTGACATGTGACAAAATGAAACTTCATTTATTAGAGTAGATGAGAAGCTATAACATGAACCACACGATTAAAACTACTGCAATATATGAAACATTTTACACCATATAAAAGTTGATCTAAACTTATTTACATTTGTTTTATAAGATTACCTGTATATAAAGTGGATTATGTGCACAATAGAGTGAAATAAGATAACTTTAGAAAAAAAAATCAAATACACCTTAGTATGGGATATGGTTCTAAACGAATTGAACTTAATATAAACAAAAAGTTGCTCATTTTCGTTCGTTTAAGTTCAACCGAACAAACAAAAACAGATAAAAAAACATATTTTATTGTTTTTGCCTATTAATTTATATTCATTAAGATAATAAACAAAACATACACAAAACATAAAAATGAGCGTAATCATTCGCATCAAGATCTTTAAAAATAGATGTTCAACATTTTTAATATTTTGGTTAGTGTTACTTTTTAATATGTTTACCATATTTAAAAACTTCAAAAACTTGAACCATTTTTAGAAGCTATATTTTCATCCTCACTATATAATATTACTAGTTTATAACCCGTGGAAACCACGGTTATACAATTAATTAAACTTTTAAAATAAAAACTAAAAATTATTAATCAGTTATTTTAAATAAATTATTAATTAAATGATTTTTTTAGTTATATAAATTTTAATCATTAATTTAAATAAATATGTGAAATTATATCACTTTATAATTTGTATTAAGTTTATTTTAATTTTTATTCTAATGTTATTAATTTAATATAATTAGAATGAGAAATTTATAATTTAAAATTTAAAATGGAGAATCAACAGGTTTACAAATGTCATGTATTAATTAGGAGATATAATATGATAACACATGACAAAAGAAAATTAAAATATACATTAATTAGGATGCTTAATAATATAACACATATCAAGAGGAGAATAAAACTATTATTTTATTAGATTAGATAGGAAGATATATATATATAATGTAATACAATAATCTAGTATAAACGAATATTCATAAAACTAAATAAACAAACAACATCATTGTTCATGTTTTGTTTGTTTAACTAAACTAACAAAAAAATTTGTTAATGTTCTATGATAAACGAACTTTGTTAGGATTTAATTGCACCAAGAATACTTTTTTATTTTTTGAAAATTAATTTGTTGAAATAAATAATTGGTTGATATATTTGGTATAAAAGGCAAATACCATCATTTGAAAGGAGCATTTTTTGATAACAAGAGGACAGGGAGAGAGACAGGAGAAACCAAGAGAAATCGAGAGGGAATTTGGAGGGAGAAAGAAAAGTCTGTTAAAGAGCTTTTTGACTCTCCTTCTCTCTCATTCATATCATCATCTCATCTCATGCTTCATCCATGGCCGATTGAATAACACAACACAACACCCCCAACAATTCAACAAAACAAACCTTTCTTTCATCACCATTCATTCAAATCTCTTGACTTTTCAACACCACCCCTCTAATTTTCACCCATTCATCTCCCAAAACGAATGGTATTTTACTATTTTGCACAAATTCTCGCACAGGTATCTTCACATTATCTCTCTCATTTCGTATATTTTTGATTCCAGTCAATGGATTGATTGTTTTTTGAATCAGAATTCTTCCGAAAGTAATTGGAAAGATTAGATCAGTTTGAATCATGGGAAATTGCTGTGTTACTGGTAATTCTGCTCGCCGAAAGGAGAGGAAGAAGAAGAGGAGGGGAAATCACAAACCGAATCCTTTCTCAGTCGATTATCACAACCCATCTGCATCTCAAAACAATGAAACCATTTTCTTCGTATTAAAAGATCCCACAGGTCACGACATTACACAGCGCTACAATCTAGGTCGAGAGCTTGGAAGAGGCGAATTTGGGGTAACCTATTTGTGTACGGATCTGGGAACTGGGGAACGATTAGCCTGCAAATCGATATCAAAAAGGAAGCTTAGAACAACAGTTGATATCGATGATGTGAGGAGAGAAGTTGAAATCATGAAGCATTTGCCTAAACATCCGAACATTGTCACCATGAGAGATACTTATGAGGATAATGATGCAGTTCATATTGTCATGGAGTTGTGTGAAGGTGGCGAATTGTTTGATCGGATTGTGGCAAGAGGACGTTATACTGAACGAGCTGCTGCTTCGATTATGAGGAGGATCGTGGAAATTGTTCAGGTTTGGATTTGATTTGATCGATTTTGTTTTTGGGTTTTGTTGTTTGATTGTTTGTTGATGATTGGATCGTTTGAATTGATCACAGATGTGTCATAGTCATGGAGTTATGCATCGTGATCTTAAACCAGAGAATTTTCTGTTTGGAAACAAGAAGGAAACAGCTCCTTTAAAAGCCATTGATTTTGGGCTTTCGGTTTTCTTTAAACCAGGTATGTGATATTGAATTTAACATATTATTTGTGTAGATTTTATCTACATTTAGAGATGAACAAAACAATCCAAAAACCTAAAATTTCAATCATTTTATAAACCCAAAACCATTTAACATGCCCTTTCTAGCTCGACGTCTTCTCATTAATCATCTAGAATGCTAGTTGAAGCTATACAAAGCTCCAACTTTTCATTTTCTAAACCCAAAATATACGACATGTTTATTTTTTGTTCATAAAAAAACAATTCAACAATGGATTATCTATTATCCAGGGGAAGTCTTCAACGAGATAGTGGGAAGTCCTTATTACATGGCTCCAGAAGTTCTAAAACGCAATTATGGCCCAGAAGTTGACGTCTGGAGCTCCGGAGTCATCTTGTACATTTTACTTTGCGGCGTTCCACCTTTTTGGGCAGGTATGTATATATATATATATATATATATATATATATATATATATATATATATATATATATATATATATATATATATATATATATATATATATATATATATATATATATATATATATTCTTCTTTATTTCAATCATCACCATGAAAATCGACTTTATTCAAACTTCCATCTTCTTTTTATAGAAACTGAACAAGGAGTAGCACAAGCAATTATTCGCTCAGTAATCAATTTCAAACGAGATCCATGGCCTAAAGTTTCCGATAACGCAAAGGATCTTGTGAAGAAAATGCTTGACCCCGATCAAAAACGCCGACTTACAGCTCAACAAGTTCTTGGTAATGTTACGTTAATATAGGTAGTACTAATTTGTTGGAAAATACATTTTCTTATCTTACATGCTGCGTAATTTACTTTCGTATTTCAATTTCAGATCACCCATGGTTATTGAATACAAAGAAAGCTCCGAATGTTCCATTGGGTGATGCTGTTAAATCCAGGCTTAAACAGTTCTCAGTGATGAACAAACTCAAGAAAAGAGCTTTGAGGGTATTGTTTATTTATTGAGCTTTGAATCGATCTGAAACCCTAATTTAATCGACTACATGTATAGGTGGTGGCGGAGCATTTATCAGTGGAGGAGGTGGCCGGAATAAAGGAGGAATTTCGTATGATGGATACAGGAAACAAAGGCAAGATAAATATTGAAGAACTAAAAATCGGTTTACAGAAACTTGGTCATCAAATTACAGATGCAGAACTTCAAACATTGATGGAGTCTGTAAGTCCAATCAATCTCAAAAACATATTTCAAAATAAAATAGTACTTTTTTTTTTGACGAATGTTGAATATAACATTCTCATTTTTGTGATTAACTAAAAATATATATACTTTTATGATAATATGACATATGATTTTGTAGGCTGATGTTGATAGAGATGGGACTCTCAACTTTGGGGAATTTATAGCTGCTAATGTTCATTTAAAGAAAATGGCAAATGATGAGCATTTACATAAAGCCTTTAACTTCTTTGATAAAAACAATGATGGTTATATAGAGGTTGATGAGCTGC
The DNA here is from genome assembly GCF_002870075.4 of Lactuca sativa. Lineage (NCBI taxonomy): Eukaryota > Viridiplantae > Streptophyta > Magnoliopsida > Asterales > Asteraceae > Lactuca > Lactuca sativa. Next base: position 39,520,108 of record NC_056628.2, read on the forward strand.
GTCACGCGTTAAGTGATGAAGGTGACGTCAACAATGATGTAATAAACGCGATTATGCATGATGTTGACACTGATAAGGTACAGTGTTGTCTGTATAAATGATATTTAAAAAATATTTGAGAAAATAATGCCTAACACCAGAAAAACTCAACGTTTCCTAAAACATTGTTATATTTTCGTTCATTAGAACTATTTTATGTTATGCATTTATCCAAATTAATGCTTCTTGACCGTAACATAAATGGTTCTAATAGCGAAAATAATGGTTTTTTTTTTAGAAAAAGCATCGAGAGATAATGCGTTGTTTTTTTTCTAAGCTTTTCCTTTAAATATAAAAAAGGTTAATCACAAAATGACCAAAATGGATGGGTCCTATTAATAAAATGACCACCTTTCACCACATTAATCGCATAATAACCTACTTTTTTCGCAAAATTGATTTTGCAATTTTCACAAAAATTATTTTCTAGCGATTTTTTTTTGTTGCGAAATGACATTATTTTGAAAAAAATAGTTATAATTTCGCAAGAAAAAGTAATTTCGTATAGTCCATTTTGACAAATCAGTGGTTATTTTATGTAGTCATTACAATAACACCCTCCCATTTTTGTCCCTTTTGCGATTAAGCTGAAAAATAAACATCCATATATAACTTATCTAATTAGGTACTTAGTGTCTTGATTAATTAATTAATTGTGACTGGATTTATTTGTCAGGATGGGTGCATAAGTTACGAGGAGTTTGTTGCAATGATGACAGCTGGCACAGATTGGAGAAAAGCATCAAGACAATATTCCCGAGAACGATTCAACAGTCTTAGTTTGAAGTTGATGAAGGATGGTTCATTAAAGGTAACGGGCGAGGGCTGTTGAAATTAAAAAAAAAAAAAAAACAAAATGGGAAAATTTCCATTTGTGTATTATTAGGGTAGAGAGGTGGGAGGGGTGTGAGACTGTTTTAAGTGTTAACATCTCTATCTTCATAGATCCTTTTGTTCGATTTCTTTTTGAGTAGAATTAGGATGGATACGAAAGCAAATGTATGAGATGGAGTTGTAAACATGGTGTAATTAGCTAGGCCCAATATAGGTCAATAGCTGCCTTTTTGAGAGTTTCCTATTGTTGGCATGTATCTAACAGTTGAAAGTTGAAAATCTGTATATTTGTTCTACTCTTCAAGTCAACTGTTCTGCTCTTTCTTTACCACATGATTTGGGTTTGCTTGATTTTTGTCTAGGATGATGGATTTGTCATGAAATGATCTCACTTGACATGTTAATCTTCTGGTTAAGATATCAGTTTACTGGAATAAGTGTGGCTTTGAGGTTTAAAATTGTTGAAATATTTAAGAAAATAGGTATGTGTTGAGAGAAACCTAGAACAAGTTCCATGAAGAAAATGAGCAGCTTTTGAGAGTTCTGAGATTACATTAAAATCTAGGTTTTGTGCATTAATTACCGTTATAGTCAAAACGTACGTAAACAATAATGTGGTGAACACAAGATTTATAGCGGAAAAACCCAAATTGGGAAAAAATCACTTTGAAAGAATACTATATTAATCTCTTGATATTGAAGAGTTACAAAGGCTAAACGATTGTGTATAAACGGGAACACCAAACATGATGCTATGGAGGAGGTGTGAAGCCATGATCCAAGGATGGATCACTACAACTATGGAGAAAGAAATCAGAAATAATGTCAAACATGCAAAGATAACCAAAGACAAAGCTAGCAATCGTGACATGTTGCAGCAATGTTGAAACATTATCATGATACTTTTATTAGTCATGTATGTATTCTTCACATTGTTGTATTAGCTTAGCCCTATTGTTGTACTCGACCCTTTTTTGTATTCTCGGCCCACATGTATTGTACTCCATTCTCTCTCTCTCTCTCTCTCTCTCTCTCTCTCTCTCTATATATATATATATATATATATATATATATATATATATATATATATAGCGCTAGGTTAAAGTGTTTTTTGCATTTATTGTGTGCTAGAATGCACCAATAGCAATTTAGTAAAATTATATTATTATTTAATTAAATAATGATAGATATTAAATAGTTTTCATAATTGTATGTATATTAAATGATATCCATAATTATAATATTCTCTTTATGGAAATTAATTAATTCATCATTAATGTCAGCAATAATATTTTTTCAGAATGAATTCGTATTTAGGTTTTTATGTCATCAATAACACTATTTCAGGACTCACTCACTTAAAATACAATAAAGTTGTATGGAATATGAATAATGAGGGTGTATTCTAGTAGAATATACTCTCGTTTTCCTAGAATACACTCTCATTATTTTATATATAAATTCTGATGAGATTAAAACTTAATCTTGAAGATCGATTAGATCTTAAACATGTAAATAAATACTAAACAGCAAGAACGCAAAATAAAGAACAACTCAAGAATGAATCAAACGTGTCGAATGATTATAAAACAACCCTTAGAAGAGCTCGATTAAGAACATCAATTGTAGAGGGTTAGAGGTTTACAAGAACGATAAAGAAATCTGCAAAGCAATCGTAATTCTCTCTATGTATTCTAGATCGTTTTCTATCGTTAACCTAATATGCATGCAAGCATATACTTATATAGTAAACCTAATAGGCTCACGGTTGGACATGCCCAAACCGGAGCACAAAACAATTGGACTAATAGCCGAGCCCAATGACGCAACACTTATACAAATCTTCAACCCAACAATCTCCCCCTTTGCGTCAATTGGAGCGAGATCTTCACTTGTTACTTGGGCTGGCAGCAGCGGCAGGTACCTTCTTCTTTACAGTCTGAAACAGACGAGAGATAAGAGCAAGTATCGTCTGTCTGAATCTGATGTACCATTGGATCATATCGTTGAAGTATTTGACATCGTCTGCTGCATTCTCTTTACACCGACGGATGATCGACAACACATGCTCAAGACAAGCATTGGTATAAAGATGTTTATCTGCTAAAGCAAAGAGACATTTCTGTCCTTCTGCTCTAGTGAACATGACCGAATTACGCCTCGGGTCGATCTTGCCCATCTTCATTTGATTGAGATCACTGGCCGATCCAACAGGAGATATCTTCGGTTTCTTCTTGAAGACTGTGGCTATCTCCTGATCCATCAAGGCGACCTCCATGATGTAACAAACTATCATCCTTTTGAGATGGTCTATAATTGGACCATATTCAGCTTCATTCGTCAAAAGGATGTTATGCAAAACGATCCAATCATGAGGGTTGAGGTTCGATAGATCTGCTAAGGATATAAGATGTTCGGTTCTTGCAGACCCTCTGATCACCCTGAACCGAACATTGATGAATCTCCCTTCGGTATACGACTTCAGGACCCGAACATTAACGATCTTTTGAGCGCTCCATGTTTGGTACTGTGGTTGAGCAGCCTTTAGATAGAATTCGATTAGCTCCCTATCGACCTCAGGATTAGGATGAGGGACTTCAAAAATGTTGGAGAAGGCGTGGAAGATAAACGCCTTTCGAGTCAAGGGCATATCGAACTGCGAATCGACAGAATTATTGCAGTCGAAGGAGATCACCGGTTCGAGCCATAGGATGCTAGGAGTATCTATGGCCTCCTTTATCATTCTCTCCCGAGTCCAAGCAGGGAAAAGAGTCTTCCTGCTCTCGAGGAGATCGTGGGCTTCTTTCTTCTTGCGTTCGGCTTCTTCAGCTTCTCGCGCCACACGAACATTATCATTTTCCACATTGCGACTGTTTTTGCGTTTAAGCAAGTCAGCAATGGTTTCTTTATCATCTTCATCTTCTTCCTCAGCTATGTTCTTTCCTTTATCCTTCACACCCGAACCCGAAGTTTGACCAGTCGGAGGTGGTTCGGTTGTGTGAGCAGCTTTTGAGGAAGGAGGTGGTTTCGATCCGGACTTCACTTCTCCCCCTTGTTTCGGATTGGACACGAAACTAGGTAGCCCTTCAATTTTGCTGAGAAGGTCCAGGGCTGGAGAAAGTTTTTCAGCAAGGGTTCGCCTCACCGAATGATTGAGAATCGGATCGTGTGCTTCCAGGATGTTGGATAGGGCAGTGTGTACATCCGAAACACAAGTTTTTATAACCTCCCGTTCGGATCGAAGAGCTTCAATCTGTTGCTGATAGTTTGAAAGCTGAGTGCTCTTGACCTTGAGGGCGGTGGTTTTACTTGCCAGAACGTCCATTAACGAGTTTTCGGCAGCGAGATCCTCGTGAAGTTTAGCGAGGCGCTCGTCAATGGAGGCACGAAGGGCCGAGTTGTCGTTGCTGATGGATTGGCGAAGGGTAGCGAACGACTGTAGCTCCGTTGAGACGAACGTGGCCAATTGTTGAACGATTGGTTCCAACGTTGTCTTTGTAGAATCAGTGCTCTCCTGTAAGGACTTCAACAGGGAAGAGGCGTCAGTGAATAGTTTATTGACTTTTGCGGTCGCCGCCTCACAAGCTTTTGTGGAGGCGTCAATGGCGGCAGTGGCTGAAGCGACGAAATCATGCTGAGCCCTGGAGAAGGCATCAACAATCTTCTGAAGAGCGGCTTCAGAGAGAGAGGACTGAGTGTTGGAGGATGAAGCTAGAAGCAAGTCAACCTTCTCGTTAAGCTCCTTAAGATGCTTCTTTGTTACTGGAGCATCGTCCTCGTCGTCGCTTTGAACCTGAAACGGACTAAAGTAGACCGAATCGTAGGTCATATTTTCCCCTCCAAGGAAAGGATTATCTCCATTAGAGGCATGATCTGGAGATGTTGGGGGTGGGGAAGCTGGGGGTGTGGTGGTTTGTGTTGGTTCAGGTTGAGTGTTGGTGGGGGTAGTTTCGGGTGGTGGTTGAGTATGGGTAGGTTCGGGTGGTTGTTGGGTTTCGGTTTGAGGTGGTTCGGTTACAGGTGGTGTTTCGGTTGCATCGGTATGAACCCCCGTATCAGATACGTTGGTTGTAACCTTTGCAGTTGTTGTAGTTGTATCTGTGAAAATGGGTGGTGGTATAGGGAAAGAGGTTTTAGGAATGGTGGTAGTGGGGTTTATGGTGGGAATGGAAGTAGGGATGGTTTGAGTAGGAGAGGGAACGGGTGAGACATGAATTTCCATGTCTGGGGTAGGTGATCGGGGTGGGGTGTTGCCTCTTGGAGGGGTTTCGCCTCTTTGAGAGCCGTCCGAACCCGAACTCTCGCCTTCTGAGTCACTCGAAGAGGAAGCGATGACAAGCTTTCGCTTCGGTTGAGTCTTCCTTCTCTTCGGCTGTGGGGATTGTGCGACTTTGGTTGGTTTCCTCTTCCTGGGAGAAGGACCTTTAGCAGCTTTGGTCACTTGCTTCCCTTTATCTGCCTTTTTGCCCCTATTAACAGGCTTGTCAGCATCATGGATAGACTTGAGCATTTCCTGTGTTAGTTGCCTAGGTCCAGACGCCTTGAACTCCTTAACGGTCCGGATGATCCTGCTGTCAGATGGAACATCGCCGTACATTGTCTCCGGAATGGAGCCAATGAAAGAAAACTTGGATGCATCAGAGATGATGATCTTCGTGGTATGAAAAGTACCGATCGAAGACATCGATGCATCGGCAGCAGTGGGGACATCAAATTTAGCCATCGCCCATTTTGTGATGAGAGTCCAGAACCGGGACCTCAGAGTGTCATGAAGAGGAAGAGAGGCTCTGGATGAGTTGCTGCCAGAGAATAGACCCATAGTCAAGATTGACTCCGTTGTAAACGCCATACATAATCGACAAGAACAGTCGACTAGAACCATCGGATCCTGAGCTCCGTTCAGATAAGCCCTTGAAGAGGACTGTAAACATGTCGTTCCACTGTGGCGGCAAGCAGGATTTTTTGAACTTCGCGACGGAGGTGAGCGCCTCCGTGTACCCCATATTATAAAACATGTTGTAAAGATGCCCAATCGGAATCGTCTCCGGATTAATTCTTGAAGGGTCAGCAGCCAACCCTAGCAGTGTGCCAAATCGTTGTTTAGAAATGGAGGTCTTGTGATCAGAAACCTCGAAGAACACCCTCTCGACTGCTTTATCGTAATGTGCAGTCGCATACACCTGCGATAAGAGCTCCATGGGCACAGACTCAACCCTAGAAAGTGCAGGAGCGATTTGTGAGTACTTCAGGCACTCGATGATCGGCGACATATAAGAATCATACGCCAGAGGGTTTAGGTCAATCACCAAACACTGGTGAAGGCGAATGGGAAGGATGTGAGAGGTGGCATCGACTGAAGATGATTCTGCCATTGTTGAAGGTAGGAAGAAGAAGATGAACAGTAAAGCTTTAGGGAATTTTTGCTCTCTTGGAAATCCGGATGCAGTAAAGAGGTAAATGAGAGTGGAAACTGCCTTTTATAGTGGGTGAAAGGAGAGAGAAAAATCGTTTCAAATCTTCTATGGAAATACGAAAAGGTTTTCCGGAATGACAGATGCGTGACAGTTAAGGCATGCGATGATCACGTAGGAGAGAGAGTGCCAGATTCCTAGGAACACGCCGCCCAACAAGCGCCGTTTCAGAAGAAACCGTTTCAAATCCACACGCGCCTTTAAGTGCCAGAGAGGAACCGCTTGAAATTCGCACACGCGTCCATTATGTCAATAAAAGAATGAGCGTTTCAAATTCGCACGCGTCCCTTTTTAACCGTCGTTTGAATTTTAATCCTTTGATCTCCCGCCTGAGTCAGCAACCCTTCATCTTATCTTTGAAATGGCATCTTTTGAATTAATTTCCCACGTGGATGATTTTTTGACCACAACTCGCTAATTAACCACCAAAGCAATAATACAACCTGTAATTATTAGTACCGGAATTTTGGAAAATCACAGATTTTCGTGCTAAGAGTGTAAAAAAGAAAAGATATAAAGCAACTCTTTTTAGGAATAAATGTGATGTCAATAATGACACGAAACAAATGATCCCGGGCACGAATCTCTTCCTTCAAGATCAAGAGAGACCTTAAAGTGTTAATGTGGTTTCCCGTTGAATGACGATCAAACACTTATTAATAAATGTTGAAAGGCTTCTTTTAATTAGGCTACTTAAGGGTGGCTTTCGCTTTGATTCAGCAATTCTAATCTTGAAATAAGAAAGAAAGTGAACAAAGTACTTGTGAGACCGGTGTAGTCTGTTGAACAAGTAGGTAGGAATTAATTTTAAATTGGCTTGGAAAATATAAAATCTCAAAAAAAAAATTAAAAACTGGATCCTAAGGGAAGAAATGTTATGGTGTTTAACAATTTCATAGGAATCACACATTAATAAAAATTTGAGATTTCAGTAAGATACATCCGTCAATTCTTTGGTGAAAACTTGAACAATTTTATTGTTCACCGTCAATTCAGATTTGGTGTTGAATTTTGGGTTTCACTCAGCTCGTAGTGGCACGATACTAAGATCATAAACACAGTTGTTGTGTAACCATAAACCTCAGTGGTAATTTCTGAGAGTCTCAAGGGTTACGTTGATGAAACGAATGCAATGGAGAATTGTAATGGAGATGGTGTAAGAAATTAAAGTACCTCTGCTGCGAAAATAAGGACCAAGCAGAAAACTCTTATCTCATGTGAGAAGAGAGTGAGGTAGCTCACGATTAGAATAAATGTGATAGCCTAATTGGGAAGACAAGGTTTGTTTATACCAAGTCAGTAAGGCTATTATTCAGAATCTTATGAGGCTTGGGACACATACAACAGCATGCTTCTAGGGACATTTAAGTAATCCAACAATTATATCCCCATAAACGAACGAACACAAAAAAATAAGAAAATATTTTTGGAGTTTTGATATATATATAAAAAAATTAAAAAGAAAAAATAAAAAAAATTAAGCAAGAAAAAAATAAGACTAATAAAGAGAAAAAAAAACTTTGGAAAAATTTGGTAACCGAACCCGAACGTTCGGTTGAGAAAAATTTGAAAAACCGAACCCGAGCGTTCAGTTGGTTTCGGTTTAAGAAAATTTTGGAAACCGAACCCGAGTGTTCGGTTGGTTTCGGTTAAAGAAAATTTTGAAAAACCGAACCCGAACCTTCGGTAGGTTTCGGTTAAAGAAAATTTTGAAAAACCGAACCCGAACCTTCGGTAGGTTTCGGTTTTGGAAAATTTTGAGAAACCGAACCCGAACCTTCGGTAGGTTTCGGTTTTGGAAAGTTTTAGAAAACCAAGGAATTTAGGCTTGCAGTAAGAAAATACTTTTGACAATAAGAGAAACAACTTTGTACATGAAATATACAACCAAGAAATCTACCTTTGTAGTGATGAGCGAGTCAGATGATTTAACCGAACCTGAACGTTCGGTCAATTTCGCTTCTTACGTTGGAGGTTGAGAGGTAGTTTGAGGTACTGACTCTGATTCCATCATACCTAGCCCTTGTAAAATTCTGTTGAATGATGCTTCAGGAAGAGCTTTGGTAAAGACGTCAGCCAGTTGATCAGTGGTTCGAACAAAGTGTACTTCAACTTTTCCATCTTCCACATGATCTTTGATAAAGTGATACCTCAGTGCTATGTGTTTGGTTTTAGAGTGTTGCACTGGGTTATGACAGATCCTAATTGCACTTTCAGAGTCACAATATAGTGGGATCTTCTTCATATTGAGTCCATAGTCTCGAAGTTGACTTTGGATCCAAATCACTTGGGAGGTGCAGGATGCAGCGGCTATGTATTCAGCTTCGGCAGTAGACAACGACACGCACGTTTGTTTCTTTGATTGCTAGCTAACCAACTTCCCGTCAAGGAATTGACAGCCGCCAGTGGTGCTTTTTCTGTCGAGTCCACATCCTCCAAGGTCTGCATCTGAGTAGGCTTGAACAAAGAAGCCTGAGTTAGAAGGATACCATAGACCTAAGGAGGCAGTTCGCTTGAGATAACGTAGAATGTTCTTCACTGCAAGCATGTGAGGTTCGCGTGGGTTTGCTTGAAATCTAGCACAGTAACACACAGAAAACATGATGTCAGGCCTGCTAGCAGTAAGATACATCAGTGAGCCTATCATTTGACGCTAGAGCGTGATATCAACAGCCAGTTTGTCTAGAGATGGAGTTAGCTTGGTGCCGAATGCCATTGGGACTTTGACTTTGGAATCTCCCATCATACCAAACTTTGCTAAGAGAGTCTTCGTGTAAGCTTCCTGATTGATAAAGATGCCTTCGGGTCCCTGTCTAATATTTAAGCCAAGGAAAAAGTTAATAGGACCCATTGAGCTCATTTCAAATTTAGTCTCCATCAGCTTTCTGAATTCAGCTGTTAGGCTGGGATTCGTTGAGCCAAAGATGATATCATCGACATAAATTTGAACGATCATAAGGTGGTTACCTTCCTTTTTGCGAAAGAAGGTTGGGTCAACAGAACCTTGTTTGAATTTGGACATCTTTAAGAATTTAGTTAGTGTTTCATACCAGGCTCTCGGAGCTTGTTTGAGTCCATACACAGCTTTATCCAGAATGTAGCAATGATTTGGATATTTTTCGTTCACGAACCCAGGAGGTTGCTCCACATACACTGTTTCTTCGAGTTCTCCATTAAGAAAGGCACACTTGACGTCCATTTGAAAAACTTCAAAGTTTTTGTGGGCAGCATACGCAAGAAATATTCTTACAGATTCCAGCCTAGCTACAGGAGCGAAAGTCTCTTCATAATCAATCCCTTCCTCCTGACAATATCCTTTTACTACCAGACGAGCTTTGTTCCTTATAACGTTCCCTTCCTTGTCCATTTTATTCCTAAAGACCCATTTGAGACCAACAACCGAGGCATCTGGAGGAGTTGGAATGAGGCGCCAGACCTTGTTCCTTTCAAATTCGTTTAGTTCGTCTTGCATCGCTTGAACCCAATCGGAGTGATCGAGAGCAGTGTTAACTGTCTTCGGTTCAACTTTTGATACGAATGAGTTAAACATGCAAAATTCAACTTTGGAAAATAAGGACGTCTGTTTTGCCTTGAGTTGTGATCGGGTAAGAACCTTTTCAGAAACATCACCAACAACTTGAGAGATAGGATGATCTCTGGTCCATTTGGTAAGAGGAGGGTAGTTTGGATCAAAGGTTGGGTCCAGTTCAGCATTGATCATTTCTTCTGGTTCGGATTGGTTTCGTAGTCGAATGACATATCAGCTTGCTCCCCCTCGATAGATGAGCTTTCTGGAATGCTTTGAGAAACTTGAGGTTCAGAGGTTTCTTGTGGTGCTTGGTATTCAGGCGTTGATGCACCTTCGGATGATGAAGCACTTTCGGTTGGAGAAGTACTTTCGGTTGGAGAAGTACTTTCGGGAGCAGTTGGAGAGCTTGGCTCCCCCTCCACTTGTGAACTTGGCTCCCCCTCGACTGAAGCATCGTTTGATGGAGGTTCGTCAGAATTCGATCCTCCTTCGTTCATTCTTCTGGCAGCTTCTTCGACAATTTGCTTCATATGGTCTACCTTGTTGTCTGCTGCGCCTGCTTCTGAGAGAGTAGCTTTCTCTGGTTCGTCAAATAGCTCTATAAACTTCTCGAATAAATTAGCGATCGAGACTGTGACTTGGCCAGTTTGAGGAAAGATTTCCCCAGCTGTGTCTTCTTTGGCCTGTAGGTTTTTGACATAGCTATCGTCGAAAGTCACGTAATAAGTCTCTTCGATTTTTCTCGAACGCTTGTTTAGAACTCTGTATGCTTTGGAGGTGAGAGAGTAGCCCAGAAAGATTCCCTTGTCGGCTTTGACATCAAACTTGTTGCGGTGTTCTTTAGAGTTAAAGATGAAACACCGTGAGCCGAACACGTGGAAAAATTTCACATTGGGCTTCCTGTTGTTGAGAATCTCATAAGGTGTGAGCGTGAATCGCTTGTTGAGATATGACCTGTTCTGTGTAAAACAAGCAGCAGAAATAGCATCAGCCCAAAAATAAAGAGGTAAGGAAGCGAAACTTAGCATTGTTCGGGCAGCTTCACACAAAGATCAGTTTCGTCTTTCGACAATTCCGTTCTGTTGAGGTGTGTAGGGAGCTGAGAAGTTGTGACTTATTCCCTTTTCTGCCAGAAATTCTTCAAATTCTCTGTTTTTGAATTCCAGACCATTGTCGCTCCTGATGTTGCGAACGACCTTCTTGAGCTGTACTTCAATCTGCTTGATGAACACTTTCAGCTTATGAGTCGCTTCAGATTTGAGCTTTAGAAAGAACACCCATGTAAATCGTGAAAAGTCATCAACAATAACAAGAATATACTTGCTACCACCGATGCTTTCGATAGATGATGGACCACACAAATCAATATGAAGTAATTCGAGTGGTTCAACAACTTTAGTGTTGATTATTGATGGATGACTTTGACGACTCTGCTTCCCCATTTCGCATGCAGCACGCAGATGATCTCTGTCGAACTTGAGCAATGGAAGACCTCGAACATGACCTCCAGTGACAAGTTTGTTGATATCTTTAAAGTTGAGATGAGAGAGTCTTCGGTGCCACAACCAGCTTTCGTCAGATTGTGCTTTTGATAACAGGCATATAGCTGGGTTTCCCTTGATGGGTTTGAGGTTTAGAGGAAACATTTCACCCTTACGCTCTGATTTGAGAATTACTTTCTTCGTCTTCTTCTCAATAATTTCAGAACCTTCATCGTCGAATGAGACTTGAGACCTGTATGTCCAACAAGCTGAGATACTCTGATGAGGTTGTGTTGTAGTCCTTCCACATATGCCACCTTCCTTATAGTAAAATCACCATTAGTAATCATTTCGTATCCCTTTATGGTGCCGAAGGAGTTATTTCCAAACTTGACGTTGCCACCATTTGAAAGAGACATGTATTCTCTGAGCTCTTCTTTCCTCCCTGTCATGTGACGCGAGCAGCCACTATCGATGTACCATTCTTCGTCAAACTGCTTGTCACTTATAACCTGCAAAAATTAAGCAGATTTAGGAACCCAAAGTTTCTTGGGTCCACGTGAGCCTTTCACAGGAACATGAATAGTAAGAGAGATGTCAACAAGATATGTTCGTTTTATTAGTGTTGTTTCATCTTTCTTTTTGATGGTAAAAACTATGATTTTATTAGGATTAGGTGCGTTCGGTTTAGACTCTGGTTTGGATGCAGAAACCTTCTGTTTGCCCTTTTGTTCAGCTGACGAATGAGATTTTTGAGAATGAACAGAATGAACTTTTGAGTGAGATGGAGATGAATTAGAAGAATTAGATGAGTGAGATTGAGAGGGCTTAAATTGAGATGACTTCTTGGCTAGAGACTCTAGGTGACCCTTTTGCTTTTGATCATTGGTGGGACTAACCTTAGAGTTTTGATCTCTTTTGATTTCAGAACCGAACCTTTGCTTTCGGTTGGAGTCGTTCTCTGTACCGAACCTTTGCTTTCGGTTGGAGTCATCCTCAGAACCGAACCTTTGCTTTCGGTTGGTATTCTTTTCCGAACCGAACCTTGGCTTTCGGTTGTTGTGGCTCTCGTGCTTTTTAACAGGATTATTCTCAAACTTTAGATTCTTGTCTTGATGTGAGAAATATGCATTCTGGGATTGCCAAAATTGTTTCCTTTCAGAGAGATTCTTCCTGTATCTCTGGTTCCTTTGACGTTTCTGATTCCTCATCTGCTTTGGTTGATGTTGGATATTGACTTTCATTTTCGGTTTCTCTTTGGCTGGTTCACTTTGAACTGTGGAAGTTTCACTTTGAACTGAGGAACTAGAGGGAACTTCTTCTTTTGCCGAACTTCCATTTTCTTGAGGAATGTCTTTCGTACCACTGGTACTTGGCACATCGAAATTATCTGGCTTGTTCAAGGGTTCTGGTATGTATATACCTTTACTTATCCATGAGGTCCTTTCAGATAAGCCTACCGTTTCATCTGCATTATCAATTGGAGCTGACCAGAAGAACTCATCACAGCCATCAGCATTGTCTTCGTTTACAATTGCTGTGAGTTCAGCAGTCTGATGTTCGGTTACTCCTGTGACCTTGTACACTTGATTTGGAGTGGTCCTAACCTTTTGATATACAACGGCTTTCTCTGATAAGATCGGGGACTTTTGTTGGGACAATCGAGCGAACTCCACTGAATTTTCTGAAATTAGATTCTTGTGGTTTTCAGGTTCGCTTTTCACAAATTCTGAGCAGTCAACCGTGTCCTCTACAGAAATTTCACTCATGTTGTCATCCTCATTAAGCTCAGATGCATTTTCAACATCAATTTTGTTTTCTGAGCTCAAGTTGGCGTTTAAAGAGTCAAATTTTTGTATGGTTTCGGTTCTCAGTTTAAGTCTATCATTTTCATCCAAAAGGTTTTTAAGCATGTCCTTATGGTCCTTGGATTTAATGAAAGATTCAATTTTGTCCAGTCCATACATATAGGTCGGATTGACGTCATCAGATGATATCACACTCTCACAATTATAAGCTTCAGCATCAATTTCATCCTCCTTAAACTCAAGGAAGGGCAAAATCATGCGATGAATCTTTTGTCCTATTTCACAATCCAAGTGAAGCTGAGTAATATTAGTGTAAAGACGTTTTGCAATTAAACAAAAAACATTTCGCTGTTTTAACAACTTCAAATTTTCTCTTTGTAAATATATGTTTTCATCTTTTATTTTAACTAATTCTGACTCCTTCAACTCGATCCACATGCGCCGTTCCTCACTCTTCGAAGACACCCTGCTTAATTGATCAGTTAGGTTAGAATTGGTGACCCGAGTTTGAGTTAAACTACTATCTAGATGAGAGATTCGAGTATTAAAGCTTTTTAGTTCTTTTTCATATGAGCATTGTGGTACTTTAAATGAAACAAAAACCGATTGTACCTTCTTGATCAGTTCATCGAGCTCGTTGAACTGCACGCTGAGCGGTTTGGCCGTAAAGCACATATCCTGCTGCTCCTTCGGTTCATTGCTTCCACTATCAGTGTTGTATCCCCTCATCTGAGATACTTCGGACACCATCAAGCACCTTCCTCCACTGCTCTCCTCTTTTGCCACACAAGCCTTTCCATGAGAAGGCTTCCTCACTTCATCGTCTTCAGAGTCGGTTGACCAAACTTCCACGCCACCGAACTCGTCATCAGCAACCAAACCCTGCACAATTAGAGCATTCATGGAAGGGTTAGCGGTAGATTTCTTCTTCCTCATCTCATCAAGCTTTTTCTGCAGCAAAGCTTCCTCATCCTTTTCCTCGTCCTTTTCAGCCATCTTTTTGAGGACACAATCCTTAGCATAGTGGTTTTTCCCTCCACAGTAGTAACAACTTACTCCAGAATCACCTTCCGCCTTTGGTTCCTTCTTAGAATCATCAACCTTCGGTTCATTGTTAACCTTTTCTGAACTATAACTCCCCTGCCAGTTTCGGTTTTTGTTGCTGGGGAATCTCTTCTTAATGAACCTCTTGGGGTTAGACACCATCATAGCATAATCCTCAGACGTGAGGTCATACTCCTCCAAGTTGAGGTCTTCGTCCTCCATCACAGCTTTACTTTTTGACAGGAGGGCCAGCGAACCTAGGCTTGAGACAACATTCTTTTCCTGCAGCACAATTTTCTCCTGAGACTTGAGAATACCCACCAGTTTCGCCAAAGAATATGATTTAAACTGCTCATGGGCTTTAACTGTAGACACCACTACTCTCCACTCTGATCTTAGACCATTCAAAAACGTAACCTTCTGCTCGATAAGCTTCCTTTCGATGTCATGTTTGATCATCTTGCTGAGAAGATGATTGAAGCGATCAAACGTTTGGGTCACAGTTTCTTCGGCTCCTTGCCTGAATTCTCCAAACTCAGATAAGAGTAAGGTTTGGATAGAGTGTTCAAGATCCTCGTCTGTAGAGTACAATTCACGAAGCCTATCCCAAACTTCCTTTGCCGTCGTGCATGAGCTTACCAACCTGAAAGTGTCGGACTGAAGGGCGAATCTGATCAATCTTAACGCCTTGATATTACACTGGAATTTATCCTTTTCATCTTGCGCAATATCTTTAACGTCCTTCAGTAGATCATTATACTCCTTTTGAGTTTTAATAATCCTTGATGTTGCAGAGTGAGAAAATGGTCCATTAATAATTGCTTCCCAGATGAGGTATCCATTATCCTCAGATCCTATAACATAGTCTTCAAAGTGATGCGCCCAGACTTCATAATCGTGGGTGTATAGGATGGGAATCTTCGTTGTTGATCCGATGCTGTTTGAAATATTGATGGGATTCGATTGCGACTCGTCCATAATGATCGAATAACCTGTTCAAAGATCAGACTTGTAATAAATCAAATTAGGGCAAAACAATAAATATCAAGATACGTCAATAATGAGATGACGGCTCAATAAATATCAGTAATTGCGGAAAAACCCTAATTGAAACCTTTTCACAGAAAAGAAGTGTATCGATTACACAGCCTCCTGCTCTGATACCAATTGATGAGATTAAAACTTAATCTTGAAGATCGATTAGATCTTAAACAGGTAAATAAATACTAAACAGCAAGAACGCAAAATAAAGAACAACTCAAGAATGAATCAAACGTGTCGAATGATTATAAAACAACCCTCAAAAGAGCTCGATTAAGAACATCAACTGTAGAGGGTTAGAGGTTTACAAGAACGATAAAGAAATTTGCAAAGCAATCGTAATTCTCTCTATGTATTCTAGATCGTTTTCTATCGTTAACCTAATATGCATGCAAGCATATACTTATATAGTAAACCTAACAGGCTCACGGTTGGACAGACCCAAACCGGAGCACAAAACAATTGGACTAATAGCCGAGCCCAATGACGCAACACTTATACAAATCTTCAACCCAACAAATTCATTCTGAAAGAATATTATTATTGACATTAATGACGAATTAAATTAATTTCCATAAAAAAGAATTATAAATATGGATATCATTTAATATACATTTAATGTTTACTCAATTCGTATTGGTGCATTCTAGCACACAATAGATGTGAGAAACATTTGAACCTACCTCTCTCTCTCTCTCTCTATATATATATATATATATATATATATATATATATATATATATATATATATAGTTTGATATCAATGAAATCATTCAAGGGAAACAATCACTTTTATGGTATTCGAGCGGTAGAATATTTTCCCTCAAATTTCTCCTCAAATCTCTCTCAATCTTCTACCTTCCTTCTTATCTTTCTTCTTCCCATTCTAGCCGGCCCTAGCATCTTCCCCTGTATCATCATGACGAACAATAACACTACCACTAACAAAGATGCAATGGAAAATCCCTTTGCAAACACCAACATTCAATCCAATGTTTCTATTAATCTTGATCTAGAAGAGTTGAACTATGACTCATGGCGAGATCTTTTTGAAGCCTGCTGTACCACCTTCAGTGTCAACCATCATCTCACTGATCCCTCACCCACTGAACCATTTGCCGATTGGTCTAAACTTGACTCGCTTGTCAAGATTTGGCTGTATGGTATTGTTCACAAATCTTTGATTCAAATGATCTTCAAGAAAGGAATGACTGCATACGACATCTGGAATAACATTGAGGATCTCTTCAACGATAACAAAGATGCTCGAGCCATGGAACTCGACCAATAACTCCGTACCATCACAATCGGTGACATGACAGTCCATGCTTACTGTCAACAAATCAAGGTCATTACCGATCTCCTCACCAATATCGATAAACCAGTACCAGAGAAAACTCTTGTTACTTACATGGTCAATGGTCTCGATGAAAAGTTTGATCAACTAGCTGGAAGCATCTGCCATCAAGACCCACTTTCGTCGTTTCTGAAAGCACGCTCGATGCTTGTTCGTGAAGAGTTCCGTCTCTCCCGGCTTCAACCACAACATGGAGTTCACCGGGACAATGCTTCAGCCCTAAATATTCTTTTTACTGGCTTCGGGGACTCTTCTCGTCCTCCCTTCAATTCGACCCATGGTGAACGCCAAAATCAGGACCGCCGACAACAGGGTGACTGCCAAAATCAGGATCAACGACAACACAATGACCGCTGACAACAGGATGATCGTCGACAGGGTGGGGGTGATGATCTACGACAACATCAAGGTAGAAGAGATGATAGGTGTCAGTCGCATATGGTGAATTTTTCCCCATGGCAAATGTGGGTTGTTCCACCTCCGTGGGCTCCTCCAACACAATGGATCCAATGTTCATCTACCTGGCCCAACTTCAACCAGCAAGCTCCTTGGGCCCAACATCAGAGGAATTTAGTACATTGGGCCTCTTCTGGTGCAGGCTCTTCACGACAGCAATAACAACATGCCCAACAGCCTGCTGCCTTACACGCCACAACACCCACAAATGCTTCTGATCAAGCGACTTTTATTTCGAGGCATTTCAGACCATGAGTCTTCAGAACCCGACTAACTCAGGATGGTTCATGGACTTTGGTGCAACAAATCACCTCTCCACAGGGACAGGTAACCTTCGTAACGTTTTTAATAAAATGTCTTTTTCATCAATTCTCGTAGGTGATGGTTCGCCCACACCCGTCACTACCATTCCCCATCGCCCACTCCATCTTCATAATATTCTTGTCACTCCAAATATAATCAAAAACTTAATTTCTGTTTCGTAAATTCACTACCGGTAACAATTGTTATGTTGAATTTGATTCGTTTGGTTTAACTGTTAAGGACCTTCGGACGCACCAGATTCTTCTCCGTAGTGACAACACCGAGGACCTTTACCTAGTTCACGACCTTCGGTCTCTTCGATAAGTGTTTGCTTCTTTCAACCCTACGATGTGGCACCAACAACTCGGTCATCCCGGGAACAAAGTGTTTCATCATTTTCTTTGTAATAATTCCATTTCATGTAATAAAATTGCTTTTGATGTTATTTGTAATACAAAGTTAGGCAAACATGTCAATCTTCCGTTTTATAACTCTAATAAAGTCGTGAACTCCCCGTTTGATTTGATTCATTCCGATATTTGGACATCTCCTTTACCCAGCTTGAGTGGTCTTAAATACTATGTCATTTTCTTGGATCATTATTCCCATTTCTTATGGGTCTACCCCCTTAAACATAAAAGTGACACTATCTCAAATTCTTACATTTTCAAAAACTTATCAAAAATCAATTCAACAAAGACATTAAAGCTTTTCAATGTGATCACAGGGGTGAATTTGATAACAATGCCCTATGAACCATTTTTGACACAAACGACATCCTCATGTTTTTTGTGTCCAAAAACATCCCAACAAAATGGCAAATCCGAACGAATGCTTCAAACAATCAATAACCTTATTTGCACTCTTCTTTTCCAATCTCACCTTCCCCTATGTATTGGGTTGAAGCTCTTCATGTGGCCACTCACCTCCTCAACTACCTTCTATCTAAATCCATCCAAAATCATACCCCTTACTTCCAACTTTACCAAAAGCAACCAACATATGATCATCTTCGCATATTTAGATGCTTATGCTACCTGAATTTGCACCCACCTCACAAACTCGCTCCTCGATCTACCCCTTGCGTTTTTCTTGGTTATCCCGACAATCACCATAGATTTCGTTGCCTTGACCTTCACTCCAAAAAGATAATCATCTCAATACATGTTATTTTTGATGAACATGTTTTTCCTTTTGCCTCAATGACACCCAACTCACTACCATCTTATGACTTTCTCAACACATACGAGCCCCTTAACTACATTGCCTCCAAGTTTCTCATGTCCACTTTTCCGACTTCTCACCCCTCCTCACCACCTTCATCACCACCTTCCCCTACCCCCTCCCCTCCGTCGCAAGTCAACCAACCTCCCTCCCCCTCTTCCGCTGCAACCTCTACAACATCCTCAACAGCCGAAAACACCACCACTATCCCACTACGACATCTGATCCTTCCACCTCAAACACCAACACCCCAACACCCTCTTTGCACCACCGTATGCACACCCGATCTTGTAGTGGCATCGTTAAACCCATCACTCGCTTAAATATTCACACATCCTCTCTTTATCCGATACCCAAAACTCCCATTCAAGCTCTTCGTGATCCAAACTGGAAATCCTCTATGCTTGACGAATATGGGGCTTTTATTAAAAACGGGACTTGGGTACTTGTTCCATGTCCTCAAGGGGTTAATATTGTTCGCTCAATGTGGATATTTAAACAAAAATTTAATGATGATGGTTCTCTTAGTAGGTACAAGACACGACTTGTTGCTAATGGTAAGAGTCAACAACCGTGTATCGATTGCAAAGAAACTTTTACTCCAGTCGTTAAACCGGCAACCATACAGACGATTCTCAGTCTTGCTGTCTCCCGAAAATGGCCCATTCACCAACTCGATGTCAAAAATGCGTTTATCCATGGCCTTCTATCCGAGACTGTCTATATGCACCAACCCCTCAGTTTTGTTGACCCTTCCAAATCGGGCCACGTCTGTCGACTTCAAAAGTCTTTATATGGCCTCAAGCAGGCTCCCCGAGCCTGGTTTCAGCGCTTCGCCTCTCAGGCCTTGCGACTTGGTTTCAAGCACATCAAGTCAGATTCTTCTTTATTTGATTAATAGCAGGACAAAGACTTGGCTTACTAACTTCTATATGTTGATGACATTATCTTGACAACTTCAAGTTCTATGTTTTTACGCCAACTCATCTCCTCCCTTAGCAAAGAATTTGCCATGACAGATCTCATCACTTGAACTACTTTATGGGCATTTCTGTAACTAGGTCCAAGACTGGCATGTTTCTTTCTCAGAAGAAATATGCATATGAGCTACTTCCGCATGCTCATACGACTGATGCCAACCTCAACTGCACTCCTCTCGATTCCTCCACCAAATTGGGAGATGGAGGCACTCCTGTAGCTGACCAATCATTGTACCGTAGCCTTGCGGGGGCATTACAACATCTCACGTTCACTTGACCATATATCTCCTTCGTTGTTTAACAAATATGTCTCTATATGCACACCCCTGAGAACGACATTTCATTGCTCTAAAACGCATCCTGCGATACATCAAAGGTACTA
This sequence comes from Lactuca sativa, assembly GCF_002870075.4. Taxonomy (NCBI): domain Eukaryota; kingdom Viridiplantae; phylum Streptophyta; class Magnoliopsida; order Asterales; family Asteraceae; genus Lactuca; species Lactuca sativa. The sequence goes on from NC_056628.2 coordinate 39,540,057, forward strand.
TTTATCATGGTCTCCAGTTGTACACCTCCTCATCTATGGCTCTCACTGCCTTCTTTAATGCAGACTGGGGGGGGGGGATGCCTAGTCACTCGCAGGTCCACCTCTTGTTACCTCGTTTTCCTAGGAGATAACCTTATATCATGGTCATCCAAACGCCAACATACGACATCTTGATCCAGCATGTCGAGGCCGAATTGTGCAGTGTAGCCAATGCAGTTGCTGAAACGGCTTGGCTACCCAATTTGCTTCATGAGCTTCACTTATCGCTCCGTTCGGCCACTCTCATCTATTGTGTTAATGTGAGTGTGATTTACATGTCGGCAAACCCGGTTCAACATCAGCGAACCAAACACATAGAGATTGACATTCACTTCGTTCCTGACAAAGTTGCTACGGGTCAAGTTCGAGTTCTCCATGTTCCATCCGGATAGCAGTATGCCGACATATTTATGAAAGGGCTTCCCTTTCCAATATTCTCCGATTTTCGCTCAAGTTTAAACATTCGTGAACCTCTTGCTGAAACTGCGGGGGCATATTAGTCATGTATTCTTTACAATGTTGTATTAGCTTAGCCTTATTGTTGTATTCGACCCTTTTTTGTATTTTCCGCCCACATGTATTGTACTCATGTATATATATTGTTTGATATCAATGAAATCATTCAAGGGAAACAATCGATTTTAACTTTTACTATTACTAATCGCGAGAATGTACCAATAGAGGGTGTTAGAATGTCTATATTGGCAAAGGATTAATTAAAACTAAAGGGAGTTCTTTACATATCCTCGTTCAAATGCAATCTTTTATCTATTAGTCAACTGAAAGAAGAGATCAATTGTGTTGTGATGTTTTTCCCTGATTTTTATGTCAAACACGACTAAGCTTCAGGTAAGTGCAATAATGGTCTTTATCACATGAAGTCAACGCGACAACGACTAGAGAAGGGTGGGGATGTGTAATACCTACAAAAATACATATCCATATCAAATGCATTAAGGCCATGAGTAGAATTCAAGCGATGATACATTGGTCTATTTTGACAACTAGCCGGGTATATTGCTTAAATTCATATTATAGCAATATGTGTTGATTTAATAGAAATAAAAAATGGTATAAAAATCTATAAGTATCCCATGAAACGAGTAAAATCTAAATGGATGCATGTGGTAAATACATAAATATGATTTTTTATAATCTTAAAGAAGTGGTTAAAAGATGATTAAAATTTAAATAGACAAGTGAAGTATAACTTAAGCAAATGAGGTTTGCCATAATGTAGAAGGTGAAGTCGTGTGCACCTATATCATGTGGGCTGGAAATAAGATGGGCCAACATCAGGTTCAACATGGAGGCTGCGTGGGAGGGCTGCAACCCTCAATTAATATTTAAGTCGGCTCCTATCTGATTTCGACAAAGTTGGTAGCTTCGACATTTTTCTTCCTTCTGTTCGAACTCTATAACTATCAGAACCACAATTGATCTGCGAGTTGGAGATAGGGATGGGATTTAGAATCGGAAAAACGGACCGGAATATATAGAACTGGTTCCGGTTCTAGGTTTAAAAATTGGCTTTATCCGGGTTCTGGGTAATCCGGGTTTGGGTCCATCGGGTCCGGGTAAACCGGATCTAAAAACCGAAACCGGTTTTTGGAACCGGAACCACTTTTAGGCCCGGAACCGTTTTTTGTGAAACGTTTAAAAGATGCATATCTCATTCGTTTCAACTCCGATTGACATACGGTTTTTTTCCAACATGTAGTTTAGAGTTTGTACATGGTTTTAGACTATAAATTTGCCATTTTCAGTTTTATATTCATTGACTTATAGTCACCCAATAGTTGATATATTAAAGCTGGAAGTATTTAATTTTTCAGTTTTTTTTTGTATTCGCTGAAAGTTTTAAAACATGCATATCTAATTTTTTTGAAGTCGGATTGACATATGGTTTTTTCCAACTTGTAGTTTATAGTTTGTACATGATTTTAGACTATAATTTTGTCATTTTTGGTTTAACATTCAATGATTTACAGTCCTCCGAAGTCGGGATATCAAAATTGAAAATTTTCAACTTTTCAGCTATTTGTTTTTGTACTTTGTATTATCTGAAAATGTTAACACATGCATATCACATTCGTTTAAAGTCGGATTGACATGCGGTTATTTCCAGAGTTTATTTTAGAGTTTGTACATGATTTTAAACTATAATTTTGTTAATTTTGGTTTCATATTCAATGAGTTACAATCCCCCAAAGTCGGGATATTAATATGAAAATTTTCAAAGTTCAACCCACTAAGTAGTAAGTAATTACCAAAAAATTCAGGTTTTTTCAAGTTTTCCGGTTCTAAACCCACTTTATCTGGTTCCAACCCACCCACTTTGATGTTTCCGGGTTTTCCGGTTCTAGACCCACTTTACCCGGAACCATACCCAGAACCGAACCGGAACCGGTTCCTATATACCGGTCCGGTTTCCGGTTCTACAAAATCCCGTTAACCGGTTCCGGGTTTTCCGGGTCCGGGTCCATCCAGTCTGGGTTTGGACCCACTTTCATCCCTAGTTGGAGATGCTAATGACATAATATCGAAACCTTTCTATTATTTGATAGCTTTATGAGGAAAACATGATTGAGGAAAAAGAATACGATCTCTTTGAGTTATTCGTAAAAAGGGGCGGTTTTCAAAAAGGTTCGTAGAAATAGAGCTGGTTTAAATATGTTTGTAGAAATGAGACTCTTAACCCACTAAATCAATACCTAAATATTTATTGAAATAAAGGATCCGTCACAACTTACAACAACTTACAACGGTCCTTTATTTTTTATAATATGTTAAAATTTTATCTTTTTATCTACATTTACCTTATTTATGTAGCTTAAATATATTATTAAATTTTATATATAACATTTAATTGTTCTTACTATACAAAGGATCTCATTCATATTCCAAAATTTTGGAATATTATATACTATTTTAATTATACAGATACAATTAATATATAAATATTGTTAGAATCATATAAATAAAAAAATAAATATTAATATTTATATATGAATTGTTCAATCAAATAGTTGAATTTGTAAAAGCAAACACTCTGTCCAAAATAAAATGTCTTTATTTATTGAAAACTCTTAAAAACTAAAGCTGCATGAATTGTCATATCTAAAAACTTTAATTGAATTTATTCTACTTTTTGATGCTATAAATTTGATCTTACGAGCCAAGGTTCTTCATCATTCTTACAAAATTGTTTCCACTTAATTATACATTCTCAGTGCTTTCATGACTCCATAATATTCACATGTTAGTTCTTTCATATATTTAACATAAGGTATGTATAATTTCTAAATGATGAAAATCACCGATAGGGTTTCTTAATGACCAATATCTCTGAGCGTATGAACAATGCATTACAAGGAGCGAGACAATTGCCAATTAGGGTGTGTATTGACCTTACATTCAATAGAATTGCGCAACTTTTTAGAAAGCATAGTGGTATTGCAATGAACAGTATTACACCTCTACCAAAATGTATGCGACGTCTCTTTCTTAAACGTGACACTTGTGTACAAAGTCATGTTTTATCTGAGTTTCACTACAATGAAGGTGTTTACAGAATTGTCACAAGGTCACAGATAAATGGAACCAGAGGAAATACACAAACTGTTAATTATTTTCAACATATGTGTACTTGTGGTAATTAAATGGCAAATGGAGAGATTTCCATGTTCACATGCACTTGGAGTTTGTCGGAATTAGAGGGGCAACCCTCTTTCCATTGTGAATAATTTGTACACTACTAAGACATACAAACAACAATATAATTTTAGGTTTGTACCACTTCCACATGCTGATTATTGGTTGGATTCAAACTAGACGATTGAAGCAGATTACTCAAAACTTTCTGTTCATTGAGGACGAAGGCGTGCAAATCGAATTCATAATGAGATGAATATTCTTCATCCTGATGAACCTCATAGATGTACACTATGCCACCAGCCAGGTCATAATAGAAGAAATTGTTCAAATTCTCAACCAAGATTCAATGAGTAGTCTATGTTTTTGCTTTATTGTGTTCTAATTTCATGTTTAGTTGATCTTGTATTTCTTGTGTGATTTTGTACTATGATTTTTGAAGTTTAGTAATGTAATATTAGTTATGTGTTTTCTTATTTCTTATTGTTACAATATTAAATATTTGTATTAATGGAAATGTATAAATGAGATATATTTGGTATTGAAAACTAATAAGCTTTAGTTATAAATTAAATAATATATTTACGTTAAATATTATTAAATTAAGTAAATGTACAAAATACAAATAAAAAATATAATAAGATGTAGTAGTAACATATTTCATAAAATAAGGGTCAATGTTGAATTTTTATATTGATGATTTTATATATTTAATATTTACATAAGTATAATAAGATGTAGTAAAAATTTAGAAAAATATAAAAAAAAAAGATAAAATTTTAACATATTATAAAAAACAAAGGACCATTGTTGTAAGTTGTGAGGGATCCTTTATTTCAATATATATTTACGTTTACAAACCTTTTTGGAAAGAGAGATGATAAATCCATGCATCTTTTTGATAATCCATTTTTAAACTTAGTTGACAATTATGCCCTTAGAATGCAATTTAGTTTTTATTTTAGGCACATTGTTCATTATTAGTACTTAATTTTCGCTTTTAATTTTTTTGTACACAAATCATTTTTGATACTTCATTTTCACTGAGTTTTTTTTTTCACTGAATTTTATCATCTATTCATTATTCATTAGTACTTAATTTTTGTCCTCCCTAATTATGACACTTAGGTTTTTTGTTTGTGAGACAAAGGATGAGCCATAAACATTCTCAATGACTAGTTGTTCATATGTTTGTTATTCAGATTTAACTAAAAACCAAACCAATTAAACCAAAAACGATTGAACCAAACTTTATTCAAGCTGGTTTTGGTTAATAATTTGGAAGTAAAAAAAAACCCAATCAAACGGAACCGAACAAACTGATAACCAATTAAACTGAATGGATAACATCCCTAATCAAAATCAAGGAATTATTATATTTGTTTTGGTATTTGGAATTGACATAATCATACTTGTCACTGTTAAGTTTGATATTTAGAATTAATAGGGAACCGTATACAAAGAATCAAATGTTGTGAAGAGATTAGACGCAAAACTGGAAACATACACAAGGAAAAAGAATGGATGATCACTTACTGTTTGACGGCTGAATATTGCAGCGCCAAACATGTTTAATGAAGATGGTTGCCGCCGAAGGAGGAAGAAGTCGCGTGTGTCGTGCGTGTTTGGGATAATGATTTACTAATAATTAGACATATGACTAATATAAAAAATTAAATTACACCCTATTATAGATGATGAAGGCATAACTGTTCGGCTTGGATTTCTCGTTTTTTTGACTTCCAAAATATCAGTCGAAACCGATCCGAATAAAGTTTGGTTTGATCGTTTTCGGTTTAATTGGTTTGGTTTTCGGTTAAATTTAAATAACAAATACATGAACAACTAGTCAATTGAGAATGTTTATGGCTCATCTTCCATGCAATCAACTTGTAAGAAATAATAACAAAAGAATGATTAAACTATAAGCACAAAACAACATACAACAACATAAATAAAATAATGTTTATAGAGTTATACTTGCAATATCATTGAAATAGAGTCGCTAACAAATGTTGCTGAGAACATGTAAAACAATGACTAAACATATGCATGTAATCCAACAAATCCTAAACCTTATTCTCTATCACATGAAAAAAAATAAAAAATAAAAAATAAATAAATACGATTATCATAATGAGGGATGACAAAAAATTAAGTATATTTGCATCGTTAAAATTTTTGTGGAGAAAAAAAAATTAAAACATCGTAAAAGTGAAGTATTAAAATGATGTGTAAACAAAATATTAAAAGCAAAAATTAAATACTAACGAGCTTGTGCTTAAAATGAAAATTAAATTGCATTCTAAATATAGATGTGGGCATATTTGTCAACTAATTTTAAAAGTAAGTGGATTACATAAAAAAAAGCCGTGGATTTATAATCTCCCTTTTGAAAATGACTCTCTTTTTGCAAATAACTCCACATAGACGGGTATAGATTATGCATGTTCCTATCTTTTCAGTTACATTAATAACTATGGTTTGTATGAATAATCATTGTATCAATTCTATCAAGCTGAAAAACTTTATTAAGCCACTTAATTGGTTGATGCATAAAACTGTTGTCGCATTCTATAATTCATGTTTGATATTAATTTTATTAGCTATTCTCTTATTTTTTTTCTTCCTACTCATCCTCATACATGTGTATTACATTTAATAAAATTAACAATATTTTAATCTACTACTATTTAATATGGGTATAGCTTAATTATAAGGATAGGTAGGCATCACTAAATATCTTTAATGACACATCCTATATTAATTAAAGATTGTCTTGACAATGTCTTCTTAAATCTTCAACTAATAATATCTTGGCCGCAATGTTTGAGAAGTAATTAATAAACTGTTGCACAATTTTAATTTAAGCGTCCACGGGAGGTTTTTTTTTTTGACCGGCCGATCACCGGCCAGAAGCATTATACAGAAGCATTATATATACTATAAATTCTTAAAAAGCTTGTCTGCGGTAACCTTTTTTCTCTTTCATGTTTGGCCATAGAAGTTTTAGTTTTCGTTATTTCGACAATGAAGTTTTACTTTCCTTTCTGCTACGCCAACTTCTTATGTTTTCTTGTCTTTATCTTTTGCTTCTTACCACCCTTTTTGACGAATAGTATTTGTTGTCGTTTTTTAATTTCTTTTAATCTTTTTTCGTTACTCCTCCTTCCTCTTCACCTATTGCGTTCTTATTTTCCCTTGCTGTCTCCGTTTCCTTTTTACGTTTTCCCTGTCGCTGTTTCCATTCCTTTTCTAGGTATGTCGTGTGGTTCTTCTTATATCTCATGTCTGCAAATTCCTTTCGAGTGTTAATTAAAGCTTTCTCTACCCATACCGCTTTAGAGTTCTGTCTCTACGCGATGTCAATTTCGACCCAGCGTCAAAGCACCAACGCTCCACCGGACCACAAGTAGTTGAATCGATTGTGTTGGAAAATTTAGTATAAATATTTATATTTTCACTAACTTTGGACTTATATAAATATATACATATGTTATATATATAACTAACTCTAAGTGGTTTTGTGTTCTCCTCCACGAGGACTTCGAAACGATATATTATATGTCCAAAATGGTGTATATGCGAATAAGATGTCGATACTCAAAAAAGGGTATTTGAGAATAAATTTAGCAAAAAGGGATGAATGTGGGAATAAGTCCCACATTGGTAGAAAGACCAAACTCAGCAAGGTTTATAAGCTTGAATGCATGAAAGGCTTACAAGCTTGTGTCTATGGTTTTATTACAATTCCTACCCGCACGCAGGGGGGGGGGGGGTTGCAAATCTTGGATTTCGTAGACCAAAAACACCAAACTTGTGCATGGGCGCGACCTGCGGACACGAATGCAACTCCGAAAACTTGGGCTCGCGCTACCCTGGGAACAGACGGAGAATCTGTTTAAGGGAATCGAGTCTAACTCGAGCCTCAACCACCACGTTCTGCTACTAATATTTTCTTTACATGAAAACAGTCTTAAAGATATTTATTCTTTGTTCTAAACCTTTTGTTTTTTTTGTTCTTTTATTCTAAATCGATTTTGTATGAAATTTTTCCTGTAATCTATTTAACAGTGGTTACGACTCTTTCAGAATGACTGGAACTCTCGTTGCCACTGGAACTCCTACTGCTGGTGCTACCCCTGCTGTGAACCCAAATGCACCGGTTCCAAACATCATGGCTAATCATGCTGAGAGACTTGAAAAATTTTATGGTTTGAACTTCAAGAGGTGGCAGCAAAAGATGCTATTCTACCTAACCACTTTGAACCTGACTCGGTTCCTAACAGAAACTGCTCCTGTAATTGTTGTACCCTGGGAACAGACGGAGAATCTGTTTAAGGGAATTGAGTCCAACTCGAGCCTCAGCCACCACGTTCTGCTACTAATCTTTTCTTTATAGGAAACTTTCAAGAGGAAAACGAAGCCCTTATATTAACAGTCTTAAAACATATTTATTCTTTGTTCTAAACCTTTTGTTTTTCTGTTCTTTTATTCTAAATCGATTTTGTATAGAATTTTTCCTATAATCTATTTAACAGTGGTTACGACTCTTTCAGAATGACTGGAACTCTCGTTGCCACTGGAACTCTTGCTGCTGGTGCTACCCCTGCTGTGAACCCAAATGCACCAGTTCCAAACATCATGACTAATCATGCTGAGAGACCTGAAAATTTTATGGTTTGAACTTCAAGAGGTGGAAACAGAAGATGCTATTCTACCTGACCACTTTGAACCTGGCTTGGTTCCTAACAGAAACTGCTCCTGTAATTGTTGTGGGGCAGGCTGATGCTCAATCTGTGAATGCAGTGGATGCATGTAAGCATTCAGAATTTCTATGCCACAACTATGTTTTGAATGACCTAACTGATGCACTTTAAAAATGTCTATTGTAAATTTGCAACTGCTAAGGAACTATGGGAGTCTTTGGAAAAGAAGTATAAGACAGAAGATGCTGGAACAAGGAAGCATGTTGTTGCTAAGTTCTTGGAATCATGGTTGACTCAAAATCTGTCATGAGTCAAGTCCAAGATCTTCAGGTCATCATACATGATAACAATGCATAAGGGATGAATCTTAATGAGTCATTCCAAGTTGCATCAATGTTTGAAAAGCTTCCAACCGGTTGGATAGACTTCAAAAACTACCTTAAGCATAAACGAAAGGAGATGTCTGTGGAGGAACTGATGGTGCGTCTTCGCATTGAAGAAGACAATCGAATGGCCTTGAAGAAAAGTAGTGAAGTTGAATCTTTTAAGGTTTATATGGTGGAAGCTGGTCAAACTTCCAAGAGAAAAAGCAAGGGACCTCACAGAGGGAAAACAAAGGGCAAAAACCTAGGCCCCAAGGCAGGAACTTTCAATAAGAAGTTCAAGTATTACAACTGTGGCCAACTGGGTCACAAGGCTTCGGAGTGCCCGCAACCTAAGCAGGAAAACCATCAAGCAAACATGGTGAATGATAACATGGAGTTGGTGGCCATGATAACTAATCTCACGACTATGGTTTCTGAAGTGAATGTCATGAATACAAATTCAAAGGAGTGGTGGATTGACACGGGTGCTACTCGTCATGTGTGTCATGATAAGAGTGTTTTCAACACTTACAAGGATGTTGAAGATGGTGAAAAGCTCTACATGGGAAATGCAGCTACCATGGATATCAAAGGTGTTGGTGATGTCATTCTAAAAATGACTTCGGGGAAAGAAGTGAAGCTTAGGGATGTTTTGTATGTTCCTGAACTTCGTAAGAATCTAGTGTCGGGTGGTTTGTTGAACCAATTTGGTTTTAAGCTAGTGTTTGAGTCAGACAAGTTTGTTTTGTCCAAAAATGGTATGTTTGTGGGAAAAGGATATGCCTTGAATGGCATGTTCAAATTGAATGTAATGGTGACAAACAAAATGAATAATGAAAGTTCTAGTTCTGCTTATTTGCTTGAGTGTTCAAATGTTTGGAATGGTCGCTTAGGACATGTAAATTACAACTCTATTAAGCGATTAATTAAACTAGACTACATACCAAAATATTAATATTGACTCAAATCACAAATGCCCCACATGTGTTGAAGCCAAACAAACTAGATTATCTTTCCAAACAATCAAAAGAAACACTGAACCTCTTGATTTAATTCACACTGATATGTGTGATTTAAAGTTAATTCCTACTCAAGGTGGGAACAAATACTTCATTACATTCATCGATGATAACACGAAATATTGTTACATATATTTTCTTAAGAGTATGGATGAAGCAATAGACAAGTTTATCTTGTACAAAAATGAAGTTGAGAATCAACTCAAGAAGAGAATTAAAGTGGTTAGAAGTGATAGGGGTGGGGAATATGTTTCTCCATATGCTGAATTTTGTGCGAAAAATAGAATTCGTCATGAATTCACATCACCCTATACACCTCAATCCAATGGAATTGCTGAAAGAAAGAACCGTACCTTGAAAGAAATGTTTAACGCCATGATAATTAGTTCAGGTGTAAACCAGTCAATGTGGGGGGAAGTTATTTTGTCGGCTAACTATCTTCTAAATAAGATACCCCACAAAGAAAAGAACGGAACACCGTATGAACTTTGGATGGGAAGAAATCCATCATACAAGTACTTACGAGTGTGGGGGTGCTTAGCTAAAGTTGTTGTACCACTGCCTAAGGTACAAAAATTAGGTCCTAAAACAGTGGATTGTGTATTCATTGGGTATGCACAAAGTAGTAGTGCTTATCGTTTCCTTGTGCATGATTCTAAGAATCCTGAAATACACAAGAATACCATAATGGAATCAAGGAGTGCTTTATTCTTTGAAGATGTATTTCCTTGTTTGAACAAGGAGGTTGAAATCCCATCTTTACCAAACAACGAAGTTGTTCGAGAGGAAGAACAAGCTCAATCCGAGGAATAATAGATAGAACTCAGAAGAAGTAAGAGGGCTAGAGTTGAAAAATCATTTGGTGATGACTTTTACACTTACGTGGTGGAAAGTGAACCTAAAACCTACCAAGAGGCAGTTACTTATTATGAGGGACCTCAATGGAAAGAAGCCATAAAAAATGAGGTAAATTCTATCTTACAAAATCAAACATGGGAACTAGTGGATCTACCTCCAGGTAGCAAACCACTAGGTTACCGTTGGATTTTTAAGAGAAAGATGAAACCTTCTAGTAGTATTGATAAATACAAGGCAAGACTAATAATCAAAGGTTATAGACAAAAGGAAGGTCTAGATTACTTTGATATGTATTCTACGATAACGCGGATAACATCCATTAGATTAGTTCTTTCCATTGCAGCTATTAGAAACCTGCAAGTTCATCAAATGGATGTGAAAATTGCTTTCCTAAATGGGGAGTTAGAAGAAGAAATTTATATGGAGCAACCTGAGGGCTTCATTGCCTCGGGACAGGAGAACAAGGTTTGTAAACTTGTTAAGTGTCTATATGTATTAAAACAAGCTCCAAAACAATGGCATCAAAAGTTTGATCAAGTCATGATGGAAAGTGGATTTAGAATCAATGAGTGTGATAAGTGTATCTATGTGAAAACACCACTCATGGTTATGTCATCTTGTGTTTATATGTTGATGATATGCTTATCATTGGTAGTGATGACAAGATAATAAGATCCACGAAGGATATGTTGAAATCCAGGTTCGACATGAAAGATATGGGTTTAGCGGGATGTGATTCTTGGAGTCAAGATCACAAGAACCCAAAGTGGTTTGATTTTAAGGCAAAAACACTATGTGGATAAGATTCTTGAAAAATTTGCTAAGGGAGATACTAGCATAGCTAGAACACGAATTGACACTAGTCAACATCTATGTAAAAATAGAAGTGATAGTGTTAATCAAGTGGAATATTTAAGAATTATTGGCAGTCTGAGGTATCTAATGAGTTGTACTAGACCCGACTTAGCATATGCTGTGAGCAAACTAAGTAGATACACCAGTAAACCCATTTCTGAACACTGGAAGTGTATTAATAGGTTACTAAGGTATGTGAGATACACAAGAGAATATGGACTACATTATGGCAGACATCCAATGGTTATCGAAGGATACACATATGCAAATTGGATATCTGACATAAAAGATTCCAGATCTACAAGTGGATATGTGTTTACACTTGGAGGTGCTGCTGTAGCATGGAAATCATCCAAGCAAATAGTTATATCTAGATTATCGATGGAATCTGAATTTATCACCTTAGATATTTGTGCTGAAGAGGCGGAATGGCTACGTCAATTTGTAGAGGACATTCCTGAATGGCCTAAGCCAGTAACGACCATATGTATACATTGTGATAACCAATCAAAAATTGGTAGAGCTCCATGTACAATGTATAATGGAAAATCAAGGAACATTAGACGTAGACATAAAACGATACGACAACTAATATCTATAGGGGTTATCACGGTTGATTGGGTAAAGTCAAAGGATAAGATTGCGGATCCGCTTACAAAAGGCTTGAGTAGAGATGTAGTTTATAAGTCGTCAAGAGGAATGGGACTAAAGCCCATGGATGAATGAATTCATACAAAGGAAACCTTACCCAGAAGACTAGAGATCCCAGGATTTGGGTTCAAAAGGATAACCTAATTGTATGAGTGAGGCAGGTCACTGTGTGTGTGTGGGGGGGGGGGGGGGGGGGGAGTTAACACTACTTCCTAGTCCATTCCTATATGCAGTGACAAAATTAAGCTAAACATATGGTTTTTAATGATTCTTGGAATCACCTTTGTGAGAGAGAAGTGGGGTCGCTTCAAAGGGAATTATAGGGGCACAATTCCTAAAACTCTTGTAGAACCAGGTTAGTGTTCATGACCAAAACGAACACATCTATGAGGATATGGCGTTGTCAGGGAGAGTCCTGTGAGATTTACATTGTCGTCTACATAAATGGCAGCTTAGTTCAAAGACATCGAGATCTACTAACTGCTAGGAGATTAAGTGTAACATCTTAAGGGAGGGTTCAAAGGATAATACCTACCTATCATATGCAGGATTCAACTGTTGAAAATTTCTTTTGGAAATTGGATGTGCAGAGATCGATATCCATTCATGTGGGGGATTGTTGGAAAATTTAGTATGAATATTTATATTTCACTAACTTTGGACACACACACACACACACACACACACACACACACACACACATATATATATATATATATATATATATATATATATATATATATATATATATATAGCTAAATCTAAGTGGATTTGTGTTTTCCTCCTTTTCTGTACACTTGCTTCCGGCGACTCTTTCAGGCAAGTGAAATATCCGGCAGTACACACTATTAAGGTTGTTGTACCCTGGGAACAGACGGCGAGGGAATCGAGTTTACAGGAAAGTAAATTCATTTTCCTCAACACAAACCCACTTAGATTTAGCTATATATTAAATATATATAGCTAATGAAAAGTTTCCTTTTCTGTTAATACAAGGGCTTCGTTTTCCTCAACCACCACGTTCTACTACTAATCTTTTCTTTACAGGAAACTTTCAAGAGGAAAATGAAGCCCTTGTATTAACAGATTGTTCCTGAAAGTAGCTTCGATGACGATGGTGGAAGTAACGACAATGTTTTAGAGTTTCTCCAACTCATCGATAGTACGACACTTTTATTGGCTTAACTTGTAGCTCTCAAGGTAAGTAAATTCATATATCATAGTAATCTAAATATTTTTGATTGATTTTGATTCGTAATTTAGGCTTTGTTTTTTAGTATATGATTCTGATTCTGATTCTAATTAGGATTCATTGTGTTTAAGATCGTTAGTTTAACGGGATCTGATACAGGATATTATTGCATGTTTTCGTTTTCAGATATGTAAGTTCTCCCGTCTTCCAGTTAACTTTCTCATAAATTGATTCGTTTCTATTGCAGTGGAGAATATTTATCAACATATAGATGATTAGGAATGTCTATTGACATGTTTACTACCCGTATTCCTCTCAATCAACTTTACTTTCACCATCGTTTATCTGCACCTGCAACTGAAGCGAGAAAAGGGTTTGCTGAAGCCAAAATTCCAGTTACTGAAACATTTTTTCCCATGGGAACAATTCATCCTACTGGAAGATTTTATCTCATATGAACAACTGATCTCAGGAGGTATGTCTGTGATATCAAGAAACATTGAAGAATTAAATCAAATCTTGAGGTGTAAATTAGTAATTTAAACTTTGCAGGTACTAATGTGATTTCTGGAAGAAACTTGGTAGCGTTCCTTGCTCTTATAGTCTATGTCTTTCTTTTAATTGCATACTGCATTTATCAGGTAAATATTTTTTATACCAGAATGTATTTTTTTATGTTAAGTTTTCTATTTCTTTTACATTATCTCTCTCGTGTTCACATTTTGCAGAATGAATTGGCGATTTTGGATCAGAAGAAAGCAAATGAGTGAATGTTGAAATTTGATGATGATCGTAAGGTTTACAATAAAGTTTCTTATTCTAAAAATTTATGAAAGAGGATAATCATATCTTCGAGTAATGTGTTTTGATTCCTTTATATAGAGAGCAAAGAGAAACTTCAGCACAAGATTATTGAGCTTTAAAAGAAGGTTGATGATAACAAATGATTGGAACTTGAGACCAAACAATTGAAATGAGGCACGAAAGTAATGAAGCACATGAGTCATGAGGACGTTAGAGCAAAGAATAAATTAGAGTCCACTGAAAAAGATCTGATAATTAAAGAAATATCGAGCAATGACTGCTTGCAAATAGTTGATTTCCTTGACCTTCTTTTCTACCAACTATTTTATGCGTCTGTAATCAATCATGTTTATAAATTTATGATTAGATTTCTAATTACCTTTTTATTACCCCAAAGAAGCCTGGTGTTGTTTGCTCAAATGATGTTCATAGTTTAAAATTTTGTTGTTGCTGTTAAGTAATTGGGATTGAGAGTGAATCCTTTTTGGTAATTTTACACGGTGGGTTTATATAAAATTTGACTAGAAGTTGTTTTTTTATTTTTGTTTTTTGTTTAAATTATGCAGAAGCTATATGAAATTACTAGGGAAAATGTAGCAACTCACCTTAGGTATGTGAACCTTTTCTTTAATTTCTGTTTTTTTTGCTTAGTGTATAAATAATGTTTGTCTGGAATAAATGACCGTATTTCCCTTTCATTTACTCGAATTTTTCTTAGATCACAGTCACTGTGACCATAATCCATTAGCCTTTGACAACTTCTTCCTACTTCATGGTCTGTTCTTAGTTATTTTAGTTATTTGACCACTTTTGTTGCCTGGGGGTTCATTTTTATTACACTCCATATCAAGCTTTCAACTTCATCAAACAAGTTAAAAACAAAAGAAAAAGTAAATCATAATGTAGAATACACCAATGAAAAATTTAAGGTTAGTATTTATTTTTATCCAACATATATATATATATATATATATATATATATATATATATATATATATATATATATATATATATATATATATATATATATTTTAAAATTTTATCTTATCGTTTAACCAATATTTATACTATATTTCATTGTGGTTATAGCTTTATCCAGTCTATGCAAAGTAACATTAAGGGCATTAAAGATGCCAACTCAGGAATGGAAACCTCAACTATGGAATCTGTGCTCTCATGGGACGATGGTAGTTGGAGACGTCCACCTCAGCAGCTACATGTACATTTTCATAGCAATGATTTTTTTCTCTGAAAATATTATCAGGCAACCTTCTCCTCGTCCTGTCCTTGCTCGTGTGTAACCTTGACATAAATATCTTCAAGATATTGTAAGTCTTTTTTTAATTTTTAGATTAATTTTATTTTTTGTTTTACAAGGTAATATTGTCTTTAATTTCTCTGTTTCCTTTGAAAATGATGCAACATTTTCTTTGATTGACTCAGGAAAAATTAGAAAGAAGTTGGAAACGTGTGGTTTTCTTGCTGGTAATGCTGTTGAAAGATTAAAGGCACAATAGGTAAGAAATAAAATCATATCTTGATTGCCTAACTACTTTCCAATCATCTTGTTACCACTTCAGTTAACATTCCTTGAATGTAGGGATTAGATCTGGACATTCATCCTGTGAAACTGTGTGGTATAAGTTTCTATAATCTAATATCACTTTTGTTTTTTTCTGTTATGAATTTTCTTTTGCCTTCAACTTTTCATAGGATTATTCCATGATGATGGTGTGTTTGGTTGCAGATGGATAGAGTTCTGGACAGAACTCTATTCTTTGATGGATGAAAATTTGATTCCATTCTTCCTTTTTCTACTAAAAAACCCCCCATTTATATTTAAGCTGGAATAGATAAAAATAAAAACTTAAAATTATAAGTAAAATCTTAAAAATTTATCGACAAATTCCATCATAATTATTATCAAATCATGATTTGTAATATTTCAAGCTGTTGGATATTATGCAAGTCATAGACAATGTATAGGTTGATACTTATCTTTATGTTTCTTCATTCATTCGTTAATTTTTTTAATCCCCATGTCATTTTGTAAGTTAAATTAAACAACCATTCTTCACTTGATCCATCTTATAATAATACACTAATATTTTTGTTTTGCAGAAGAAAATAAATCCCACTTTTGGTAGATGGAAGGTGATGATGTCTGTGTGGATACATTCTTGTATACATCAAATGACTATTTTACCTTTTTACTACAACAAACTCTATAAGTGATTTTTTTGTTGATAGTAGGTGGAAGATCTTTATTCGATGCAATTTGTAGAACTTTTGGGAAGATCAACATCATATCAGAAGACTTGGTATGGAATTATTTCCATTTTTTATAGCAAATAAAAAGAAACATATATATATATATATATATATATATATATATATATATATATATATATATATATATATATATATATATATATATATATATATATATATATATTTCATTTTTTGGGAATGATAGGGAGTTATATCAGAGGATGTAGTCCACCTTAGAAAATTCATTGGTGCACCAGGGATGGTTTTTATTCAGTTTGGTACTAATATATATATATATATATATATATATATATATATATATATATATATATATATATATATATATATATATATATATATATATATATATACTTATTCACTTATTTCCATAATTTATATTTATACAAAATATTCATTAATAATTTTTTTTTTACAAATAGGTTTCAAAAATGATTCAGCAAACCCTCATCTGCCTCACGGTGATCTTGATTATCTTCTCATCAAAGACTTATATATTAAAAATGATTTTTACATTTTTTTTGTTATGGATACGAGGTTGGTGGGACACCTTGCATCAATAAAAATGCAATGTGAGTGAGTGTTTTTAAGTTTCCACACTCCAATCTTATATAATTATTTCCGGACAATAATCTTGACTTTTATTTATTTATGTATTTCAGATGCTTAATTATTTGTCGATTTCTGTGGATGATGATACGTCATGGGCTTTAATAGTGACTGCATTCTCTCATCTGGTGAACTTCCCACTTCTTTTGTATTTTCTTTAACTGATCTTTTTTTTTTTTTTTTTTTTTTTTTTTAAATTATGGAGTGGTTATTTAAAACACTTAACGATGAAAATTTCGAAAATGAAATCAAGAAACTCTCCGATTACATCCATCCCTACATCTAATGCGTTCCTACGTTTAACGCATTTTCTTACAAACCATTTTTTGCTAATGTAGTTGTGTAATGCCTTCATCTTCCTAGAAACCATCTTTTTTTGCTGATGTACTCCTTGCTATATAACTGATATGAACATCCGTTTCATATATCTAATATCCTTTAAGAAAATATATAATATGGTTGCTTATCTGCTAGACTTTCAAATAACGAGAAAAAACCAACGTATACAGCGCCAAAGGCGCATCTAATTAATTCCACCTAGTTTAAGATTAAAACCTAAAGCAACTTCATTTTAATCTGCTTAGATTCTAAATCATCACCACAAGGCCATGTTGGTGGTACATGATAACATGAAGGTTATGTATTATTTGGAAATAATACATGATTTCCAAGCTGATAATAGCATAATAATCCGTAAAACAAAATAAACCAAATAAATAGACATCTATTTAGTGGGAAGAAACTGAGAAATATACTAAATGGGTAATTTGTTCTGTCAAATCAGAAAGATTGAAATCGTGAAACTAAAGGATAGATATATAATTTTGAAACTGAATGCATATTGTTATAACATAAACAAACATTGACTAGTATACTTCGTTTTATGATTTCATGTACACCATATATAATACAGAGGTGCATGCATATTGTTATAACCAAAAATACATGCATCTTAATAATAAATTAAAATCAAAGTTTAAGATATAAACTAAAACAATTTTGAACATATACTTCGTTTTATGATTTCAAGTACTTTTATACTTACCGTTTCTATTATACTTCGTTTTATGATTTCGTTTTTTTTAAAGCAGAACAAATTTTAAACCAAGAGTTTATTCCACCTTCTTCTAAGGGACGCCATCAGCTCCTTGGCAGTGGAACACTGTAAGAACAAATGGTTCACCGACTCAGGAAAACTGTTGCAGGTTGGGCAAAACAAAGCTTGAAGGGCAACACCTCTTTGGAGCAGGTTATATGATTTTTTTCTAGTTCCAACTTCCAAGTATAACCAACATTTTTTATAAGTTAAAACCAATTAAATATAACAACTTGTTCTAAAATAAACAACCATTTTGAATCCTAAGTTTAAAAAATAACACTTTATGTCTAATTCAATTTTGTAATTTAATATTGTTTTTTTTTCTTTTTACGATTTGTTTGAATATTTTTTAATGTTGTTTTCTCTTAAGGTTTGTATCTTTACATGATATAATGTTGTAATTTAATAATTTTATGGAATATAATACTTTTAAAACATTTATCAATTAAAACATATATTCAGATAAATAAAAACATATAATTATGCCATGCCTACGTATATAATAGAAACCTTAATGTTAAACCGAGTAAATTGCATTTTTATTCTATGTAATTTTCTCATATTCGTTCGATTATATTGTTCAACTTTTGAAAAATTAGAAACTATCTATGCGGTTTGGAGAAATTACACTTGTTGTCCATCATCAAACTAAAACTAAAAAGACAATTTTACCACTTTCAATTATTTTTTTACTCCTTTATACCAACGCTAACCAGTGACGGAGCCAGGATCAAAGTAAAGGGGTATCCCAATTTTTTTTAGGGTAACCTAATTTTTTTTCCTAGGGTACTTGGGTTTCTCGGTTTCGGTTTTAAACCCAAATCTTAATCAAATCCTTAGCTAACCTCAAGTCTTGTTATATAAACATGAAGTTGAAGTATATTTTGATACTTAAATCGATGTGAGACTCAAAGTAGATATCAAATAAAGCATGAGCATAACAAGTTTATATAATAGAAAAAAATGACTGAGTTTACATGTGTTTAGCGATGTGGGATAGAATAACTGGGAAAATAAAACAAAAATAAACAAAGAATATGTAAGAAGTAGGAATAGAACTCAAGACCTTTGCTTGAATAAGTCAACGTCTTAACCAAGAGACCAACTATTTCTTTGTGTTTATAAGTGGATGGATGCGTATATATATACTATACCGATTTTTTTTTTGAGGGATACGTAAACAAAGATTACACTACCGAAAAAAATTTGAGGGGTATCCCGGGCTAACTCTAATGGATCTTTAAAACATCATTTTAGAAGTCGTTTTTACTCCAATAAACTTTCAAAAATCACATTATTTTTTGTTGAATATAGAGACCAAAAATGAAACCCTCTAAAACCACCATTTTAGAGGTTACATGGAATGCAACCACTGAAATTGTATTAAATATATCCACATTTCACATTTTTGAAGGACCAGAGTGGAAGATGAATCGTCAAGAAATAGGATGGACGGAGGTGTATCGCCGGCGACGAAAAACTGGAATCAGAAGATGGGATCATAGTGGTGTCATCACCATGTTCGTATCAAACATTCCTGATGGGGTGAGCAAAGCAGCATTAAGGAGAATCTTCGATGGATACGGAGAACTTACAGACGTGTACATGGCAACAAAAAGGACGCCAATAGGAAGAATTTTGCTTTCGTTAGATTCAAAAAGGTCGGTCGGGAATCGGAATTAGAAGCGGCGATGCAAGGTGTGACATGTCGGGGTTCATTGCTTACAGTAAACATAGCGAAGTTTGACAGGAAGGAACCTTCCAAGCAGAAAATCGAAGCAATGCATATCCATAACTATACGCATGGAAACATTGATCTGGCGGCCCGGGATGGCAGATCCTATGTGGAAGTGACGACTGGAAGGATCCAAAATCCCCCTCCCCCGCCCGGGCTCTCAAAAAAGCCGGTGCCCCTTGCTGACGGAACAACCATGGCAGAATGGTTGCACAGTCCCTTAACCTTAGTCGGTGAAGCACACAGTCTGGAGAAACTAAGAAACGTCCCTCTTGATATCAGATTGGGAAGCAAACACTCCTATGGGATGAAGTACCTTGGAGGTTTAATGGTGGGAATCCGCTTCCAATCCACACCTGATGTTAAAGATTTCTTATCAAAGAACAATTACTGGGGTGAATGGTTCAAAGAGTTCAGGTTTGGGAAAGCATTGGAGGGGACCTTTGATAGAATTGCTTGGATAAAAATTGTTGGGCTCCCAGCGAAATTTTGGAATGAAGAAAATTTCTCCAAAATTGCCTGTGAATTCGGGAAAGTGGCAGCTCCAATAGAGATTCTTCCAAGTATTCAGGATCTCTCCATAGGGAACGTATGTATTTTAACAGGAAGCAAAAGGAGAATCAATGATGAAGTTTTAGTGGAATACGATCGTAACATCCTCAAAGTTGGAGTGATTGAGAGTGAATTTGACTGGTCTCCATTCCCTTCTGGTATGTCTGATAAATTAAAAGTCAGTGAGTCTTACGTGGATGAAGACTCATCATTGAACCTTGACGAGAATGAGCTGGAAGAAGGTGAAATCAAGGACACCTGTAACGATGATGTTGATGGGATATCGGGGACAATCCTGGCTAATGATTCGGAGGATATAGCTATGGACGCAGGTGCTAATGATATTCCGGCGACGGTCGTTATGGCGTCGCCTACGGTGGGAGAGTCCGCTGCCGGTATGCAGGATGTCCAACAGTCGTATAGGGAAAGTCAACATCCAGTTATTAATTCTATTGGGCAGAAAAAAAGGAGATAATTAATGTAGATGCTCCCTGCGAGAATGTGTCGATGTCCCCTTTTGGGGATGAATCGTCCAATTAAAACAAGTGTGGATGGTGGGCCTTTTGGATTAATTGCTAACTTGGCATCATTGGGCTGCTTTGGGCCATTCCCCTGTGAGCGTCATCCAACCACACCTGTTCGGCCAACTATTGCAACTGAGATAGTAAACGACCATGGCCTGGAACCATTATACGACACTGGAGGTACGTTTGATAAAAGAAGACGGATCCACAGGTCTCCGAGCGATGAAGTACCCCCAAACCAAAGGACGATTGATCTAAATCGACTGGATAATTCAAGTCCTACCCCCGAACACCTGTCGGAACCACAGGGAAACCCCGAAATCCACTCGGCAATGGATGAAGCCCAGAGAACGGTTGAGATTGGGCAGATTATTGGTTCTGAAATTGAAAATGGCGATCCCATCCTTATGGAGGTGATGGAGGAAAATGGCGAGATTCCAATTGTCCAATGAATCTTATGATTTTAAATATTCGTGGGATTGGAGAGACTCATAAAGTTGATTGGGTGCACAGATTAAGGAGGAATCACAGTCTAGCTCTCATGGCGATTCAAGAAACGCATTTGTGGGACCTTCGGAACTCGCTAAACCTATCAAGATGTTGGGGAAACGAAAACTTTGGATTTGAATGTGTGAATTCTATGGGAAGATCAGGTGGGCTCCTCACATTGTGGGACCCTAGCTTCTATAATATGGTGGAAACGATTGCGTCCAGAGCTGAGTTGCACGACCTAAAAATGGGAGGGAACAGATTTACTTTCTTTCAACAATCTGGGGCAAAACTAAGTAAACTCAATAGAATACTGGTCTACTCAAAATTCATGGACAAATTTCCCTTGGCCTCATGTATTGCCCTTCCTAGGCATCTGTTTGATCACTCCCCTGTCATACTTAAACCTGAGACTAAAGATTTCGGACCCCCACCATTTAAACTGTTTAATTCATGGATGTTGCGAGATGATTTTGAGCAGGTTGTCCGTAAGGCATGGGATGAATTCAAAGAATTCGGTGCAGCAGACTCTTTCCTTATTTGCAAATTCAAACACCTGAAGGGGGAAATCAAAAAATGGAGGGCGATTGAATATCACAAGGAAAATGAGGATCTCATAAACTCGAAAAAAAGGGTGGGTGAGATCGACTCAATTGCGGAATCAAGGCCACTTTCTGATCTAGAAATTGAGGAGCGTACTTGGGGCTTTAGGAAGATTGCTGAACTGGAAAGGATTATCTCTCTAGATCTCAGGCAAAAAGCGAGAGTCAAGTGGGTAGTCGATAGGGATGAGAACTCTCGATTTTTTCATGGTTATGTTAATAGTAGGGCAAGGAGGAGCCAGATCCATGGTTTCTCGGTGGATGGGAGTTGGGTTTCAAACCCGGGCGAAATGAAGAACGAGGCTGTGAAATTTTTCTCCAAAAAATTTCATGAAAAATGGGTGTCAAGACCAAGGTTCTGCAGTGATTTATTTAGAAAACTTTCCCAAACTGATGCAGATTTTTTGGAGGCCCCAATCTCACTTGCTGAAATAAAGAATGCCATTTGGTCCTGCGGTAGTGAGAAGGCTCCGGGACCGGATGGGTTCACTTTCAAGCTCTTCAAAAAGTTCTAGGAAATCCTAAAAAACGATATTCTGGAGTTTATAAGATATTTTAAAAAATGGGGCAGGTTCTCAAGGGGCTATAATGCTTCTTTTATTACCTTGGCAGCAAAGGTTAATGATCCAATCAGTCTTGTTGACTATCGCCCGATTAGTTTGATTGGCTCATGTTACAAGATCGTGGCAAAGATCCTTGCCTTAAGGGTCAAAAAAGTGATTGGGAGTATTATCGATGAGGTACAATCTGCTTTTATTGAAGGTAGAAACATTCTTGAGGGGCCTCTCATTGTTAATGAGATTTGTTCATGGGCCAAGGCTAATAGGAGAGAAATATTGCTTTTCAAAGCAGATTTCAACAAGGCCTTTGACTCAATAAATTGGGGTTACCTCAATGATATAATGGCACAAATGAACTTTGGAATCAAATTGTTAATGAGATTAGTTTGTTTATAATCATTGTTTTCAAAACATTTCAAACATCAGAATGTCCCAAAATCATTAGTCATAAACAAGAGGATGTGTACAGTCACACCTTCTCCTTCCCACGGTCATCCGAAGTACCTGAAACATAACTCAAAACTATAAACCAACGCTTAGTGAGTTCCCCCAAATTACCAACATATAAACAAATAACATATACAACAACACATGCCGGGTTCAATCAACCATAGGGTTAGAATACCCCCAGGTCTAATCGACCATCGGGTTGGAATGCCAATATACAATAGGTCCAGTAAACCATCGGGTTGGAATACCCCAGACCCATCAACCATCGGGTTGGAATGCCAGTCTACAACAGGTCCTGTCATCCACGGGATGGATTACCCTTAGGCCCAATCAACCATCGGGTTGGTATGCCCCTAGCTTGTTGGCTTACGCACAAAGCAATAAAGCCTCAACCACTGACCAAATATGTACACATATACCATATAACATATAATAACAGTATACAGACAGTCAGACATATCTACATATCACTAAGCATAACATCATCCTATATACTAGGATACTGCTCGCAAGTAAAACGAGGAAAATTCACCTCACAAACTGGACAAAAGCTGATCAGATCTCGACTCTGAATCTCAACTCTCTAACCGACACCTATTCCAACCAAATAACCAATTTCCATTAAAATCCCAAAATAGCCAAACTACCCTTAAGGTCAAACTTGGTCAAAGTCAAGGTCAAACTTGTCAAAATCCATAAATCAATTTAGTCAACCCAGCCGAGTCAACCCAACGGAGTCAACTCATAGTGAGTACATGGGGTGTACTCCGAAGGTACACTGGGCGAACTCACATGTTGACCACCATCGGGGTGGTTGACCTCGTATGATGGGCGTACTCCAGGTACGCGGGGCGTACTCCTAGAAGGTCCATGGCTAAAATATACTCAAGAGTCATAAAGTTTCCAAATTTATGAATTTGCATGCCTATTAAGTGCTTAACTCAATTTCTTAATCCATTAAGACATTCTACAAGATGCATGGAACAAAATCAACCATTTGAAACCCTTTTTTATGACTCAAGACCCTTCCAAGGGTTTAAAAGGACAGCTTAATGGGTCAAGAACATGATTTGTTCATGAAACACCACATTTGGGACAAAAAGAACCTAAAACTAAGACCACAAGAAGATCTACAAGAAACTACACCAAGTTCAGAACTTGATACCTCAAAATGGTGCCAAAAGGTGGTGTGATCCTGGATCTAGAGAGCTTCACTCCTTCAAGGTGGTCTCTTTTTCCTTCATTTTTCTTCAAAATCACAAAACACACACACTCAAGCTTAGAAATTCTTCACAAGGGGGATTATGGTTGAAAAAATGTATCAAGAGGGTGGAGGATGATGAGGTGAGGGGAAAATGAGGCTATAATAGGGCTTAAATATAAGCCAAACCCTACTAATTAGGTTTCTCATGCTTGGCACGTACGCCCTGAGTACCTATGTACGTCCTGTGTACTATGGTGTGCCTTAGTACGCTAAGCGTACACACGTACGCATGGCATACTCCCAAACTACCCAAATTACAAAAATGCCACAAGGGCTTCCAATGCACACTTCCTTATACTTAGGGACCAAAATGCAATATAATTTAATTATTGGGTTAAAATTAGAAGTATCTTATCATCGGGATGTTACAACTCTACCCCAATTGGTCTAGACTTCATCCTCAAGGTCGGATGTGGCGAATAACTCAGGATAATGCTCCCGCATCTCAGCCTCTGGCTCCCGGGTCCACTCGGAGCCTCCCCGGTGCATCCATTGTGCCTTTACTAAAGGCATCTCCTTGTTGTGTAGGACCTTCATATTCCTTTCTAGAATGTCTACTAGTCTCTCAACATAGTTCAGGTGCTCATCGACCTGAATATCATCCAACAGAACTAGTACCTTGCTATCCAACATATACTTCCACAACTGACAAACATGGAAAGTGTTGTGAATTTGAATGAGCTCCTCAGGTAGATCCAACCTATAAGCTACCTTGCCAACATAGGCAATCACCCGAAAAGGCCCAATATTCGATGGGCCTAATTTCCTCCTCTTCCTGAAGCGTATCACACCTTTCCAAGGTGATACTTTCATTAGTACCATACCACCGACCTGTAACTCCAACTCTGATCGGTGTTGGTCAGCATGGCTCTTCTGCCAACTGTAAGTGGTCTGCAGTCTCTACCTGATCTGTTGAATAAGCTCCATGGTTTGAAGGACTACTTCGGTCCTTCCCATGACTTTGTGACCAACCTTACCCCCAACAAATCGGGGTATGACATATCCGACCACACAAGAGCTCAAATGATGGAGCACCAATGCTGGAGTGATAACTATTGTTATTGGAAAACTCCGCAAGAGGTAGGTAGGAATCCCAAATCCCACCAAAATCAATAAGACAAGCCTACAACATATCCTCAAGGATTTGTATAGTCCTCTCACTATGGCCATTAATCTGTGGATGATATGCAATGCAAAAATGCAACCTCATGCCCAGTTCCTCGTGGAACTTCTGCCAGAATGGGAATTGAACCGAACATCACGGTCTGAAACAATGGATACCAGGACCCATGATGAGCAATGATCTCCCAAACATACACATCAACCAACTTTTCGGCCAAAGAGCTCTCCCGGATTACCAAAAAGTGGGCACTCTTGGTCAATCGATCGATGATGACCCATATAGCATCAAAACCCTTGTCCTTCTTAGCAACTTGATGATAAAATCCATGGTGACCTGTTCCCATTTCCACATGGGAACCTCCAGAGGTTGCACTTGCCATGCGGCCTCTGATCCTCAGCCTTAACCATCCTGTAGGTCAAGCACCTCTCGAGATACCAAGCTATCTCCCTCTCCATACACGACAACCTGTAACTCAATCTCAAATCCTGATACATCTTGGTGGCCCCTGGGTGAATAGAAAAACAAGACTTATGAGCCTCCTCCAACACTATTTTTTTTATCCTGCCTGAAACTAAAAACCAAACCCGACCACACTGGGTCAATAACCCGCGACTATCCATGACAAATTTGTCAATCACCCCTGATCCTTTTATGCTTCCAGTTCTCCTTCTGAACTCCTTCTACATGGGCCTCTCTGATCAATCCAAAAAGTGGAGAATCCACAGATATCCTCATACACATCTTTCCGACAGAAGACCCAACTGACTTGCGCGGATCAAGGCATCCGCTACCACATTCGCTTTACCCGGATGGTAAAAGATCTCGCAGTCATATACCTTGAACATGTCCAGCCACCTGTGCTGCCTCATGCTCAGGTTCGACAGGTCCATCAGATATCTCAAACTCTTGTGATCCATGTAGACAGTACAACAGATCCCATATAGGTAATGTCTCTAAATCTTGAGGGCAAACACCATTGCCCCCAACTCCAGGTCGTGTGTAGGATATCGTGTCTCATGCGGCTTTAGCTGCCGTGAAGCATAAGCAATCACTCGTCCTCTCTACATAAGGACCGCCCCTAAACCAGTGATGAATTCATCACAAAATACCACAAAATCCTCAATCCCCTTTGGGAGGGTCAATATCATGGCATCACATGACCTCTGACGAAGAGTCTCAAATGTTGACTGTTGCTCAGGGCGCCATCGGAAATCCACCCTTTTCTTCGTCAGACGAGTGAGGGGTACCATAATCTTGGAAAAGCTCTGAATGAATCTACAATAGTACCATGCCAAACCTAAGAAACTCCTTTTCTCTGAGGGAGATTTAGGAACCTCCGATTGCAGCACAACCTCGATCTTGGCCAGATCGACCAAAATCCCATCCTGGTTAACGAGGTGTCCAATGAACTAAACCTCTGGTAACCAAAACTCACACTTCGAGAACTTGGCATAAAGCCGTTCTTGCCTCAAAACCCCCAAAAGCTCTCGAAGGTGTTCCTCATGCTGCTCTCTAGTCTTGGAATCACTACTAGAAAAACAACCTTTTACAACGCTCATTGCGCGTCATCAAAGGCTCAGACGACGCGCAAATGCACGTCAAGGAAGACCCTGTCATAAAGAGAGACGACGCGCACTTACGACACTCATTTACGACGCACAATTACGACGTGCGTTTACTACACGCAATGCGTATCAAGGAAGGCCCTTTCATAAAGGAACACGACACACATTCGTGTGTCGTAACCTTACGACGCGCGTGTTAATGACACGCAATGCGTATCAAGAAAGCCCCTGTCAAGAAAGGTCATGTCACAAATGAAGATGACACACATTTTTGCGTATCAAAATTTTAAATGTTTAAAAAAATATTATTTATAGATATACTTATTTTCAAATTAAATTTGTATTTAATGTTTCATAATAGAAAATAAAATATCATATACAAAAAATAGAATTCATTGCATAAATTTAATGTCATACAAATAATCGTTCCATAGAAAGATGAAACAAATCAATACAAGTTGTAACAAAATTTTACAAACAAATTAGATACAAAAAATACAATCCATTGCCCCTTTGCTTTTTCAAGATCAACTTGCAAATAGCTAACTAATCTGTACAAATTCACCCGTGTTTCTAATCATTTTCTTAAATACTTTACAAACATAATTCATCCATAGTACCTGAACTATAGTTGCAACCTTGTTTCTTCTTCTTCTGAACTCATCTCTTGCAACCATTGCTCTAAGCCGGGTCTGAATAAATACAACAACTTGATAAAAAAACATACTTTATTTGCTCATTGGTTCCACAAGAATAAGAAAAAATAAACAAGGCCTAAGTAACAATAGATCAGGGTTAAAAAATAAACCATTTCACTCACTCAGCAAGCTAGCCTCACAAGCTGGCTACAAAAAGTAAAAAAAAGGTATTGGAAGTTATACATATACTAGTTAGTTACATCTAAAATGAAACAAATGAATACAATACCATTATTCATCTCATATGTGGTTGTTGAGAGAATTGAGATCAATCAGTCAGCATCATCTGCTCGACTGCCCATTTTCACTATGTCTTCAACAAGAATATTCCCCTCTGTCATACACATACACATACCAAAAGAAGTCAAGTTGCTGGGTATAAAGACAAAGTTATTAGGGGTGTGGTGTGGATTTTGAAGGAATTGGAATTTGAGCTTTGTTTGGTTGCCAAATGGATGGAACTTTATCTTTGGGAATCAAGTGCATTCTGTTTTGGAGTAAATTGTTACAAGTTGTAAAGTAACGAGGGTGACCTTTATCTTTGGAAAGGTTGGTGATAAGCTCCTGAACCCCTTCCTTGCCTAAAGTATCTTTCAAGTATATTGCTGCAGATGCCATTTCCTCATGAGTAACTTTTCCATCATAATCTCTAAGTAATAAACCAATCATGTTACAAGTCCACCCTAAATTAAATGTAAACAACATGCATACCTATCAAGCACTCGCCAACGATCACCAATCTTTGCATCTACGTCATCAATTTCTTTCTCAAGATTTTGGAGCATAGCTTCAACCTAATAATAATAATAATAATAATAATAATAATAATAATAATAATAATAATAATATTAATAATAACGCAGCAACAGCATAACTGATGAGTTAAGTAAGTGGAGTTGAGAGGTGAAATTAATAAATAAATGTCTTCTTAGTTACGTACCCTGTTTATGAGGGCTGAAGAGACCCCATCAGCTACAAGTTGTCATCAGTACTTGAATCTTAACTTTCCATGCGTGCAGCTCTATATGCCTCCATCACCTCTTTTCCACTATCAATTCCCTCTTTCTCCATCATACTATGATAAAAATTAATCTGCATGTCCATTTTTGGTGGCTCCCACTATTCTTCTGATCATGCTTTGGTGAACTACAGGGTGAAGAAACTTGCTTATGTCTGTATTCAGGCTACACATCATAATAGGTTTGCCTCATGCGTTATTTCTCGTCTTTTACAAGGTGGGACATCTACTCGCTCTCAGTCTCTCGTCTATGCAAAAGACGTGAATGCCCTCCTCATGCTCAACACCCAAAATAGCCCTAGAATGTTGTTTTTTTATTTGAATCTTTGCTAAAGACCAGTTGTATGTTGTTTTGAAACAGACATCAATTAAAGGATCAATTGTTATCAACATCTTTGGACTCAAATACACCAACAAGTATCTTGTTGAAAGCAGCTGCATTTTTGATTGATCCCAAGCTTCCTTGGTCTTGTAAGATAGCCAGTTATCGTTTGCAACAAAACATATATAAGTTTTCCGGGAGATTGTTATTACAGGAAAGGTATGTTAATTGTTAATATGCTTTAGTTTTTTAAAATCTGCATCCTGTTTTAGTCTTACCTTATCTTTTACTTGTTACCTATTTAAATTTTTGTAGGAAAGTTTAAACTCTGAAAGCCGAATTGGAAGTGTATCTTTAATGGAGCGTGTTCTTGACCTAGTTGTTACTCATATTGGTCAAGGGTATTGTGTTTGTCCAGATATTGACCTTCAATGGAGTTTTTCCTCCCAAATTCTAACAATTCCTTTTCTATGGCAGATTTTTCCTCACCTAAAGGAGGTAATTCAGTTGTAAAAACATTTCATCAATTCATCTGTCTATTTTATTTGGCTTCCACATATTGAAATCCGTCATTGTTTCTATGTCTAGACTTATGTTTCACAGGGGCTATGTCAGTATTATCTTCATAAAATGGCAACATGTAGTCAAAATTATGAAAAAATATTACATGTTGACAAATCAGCTGAGTTCCCTGGTTATGCATGTCTTCTTGGAAATTTACTGGAATCAGTTGGAGTTGCTTTGAGTCGCCCTTCATGTTCTTACAATATGGTACCAATATTTATGTTGCTTAATTTAATTACATGTTCTTAAAAATTATTCCATCAGCTCTTTGAAAGAAAAAATCCTCTCTAGTACTAGTAAGCAACCTCATCAACATGTCCATTGTATTATTATATTCAGGCATATATATATATATATATATATATATATATATATATATATATATATATATATATATATATATATATATATATATATATAGACGGCCTTGCAGATAATGAGTGTTTGTATTAACTGTTAGGATAATTCAAAAAATAAGATACAGGGGTATTTTTGGAATTTTTTTATTTAGTAGTTTTTCTTCTAGTTTTTGTGTATGAGAATCTTGAATTTCTATACTTCATAAAAATACCTGCAAATGATATAGAAAGAAAAGGTAATCCTTAACCTTGTCATATGTAAAAGAATCAAGAAATTGAAGAGAAACCAACCTTTACCAGACTGTCGCTTGGCAGGCTTCCTCACATCTGGGATTGGGTCATCATCACCCACCAATGATCTAATAAGTTGCTGTCAGTTTTGTTTAGAGCTTCACGTGCTCCCAGTTCCTTTTCATGTTCCTCAAGCTGCAATTTGCTCTGTTCATGCTCAATGGAAATATTTTTAAACAGCTTATTCGCCTTCTCTTGCATCACCTAACGTGCTAATCAAGAACAAAGTTAGGAATGAAGAAAAAGATTCATCATAGCTTTTTTATACAAACACTATAAATATGAATACCTTATGATTGCCTTTTTCTTTCAAACTAGCACTTGTTGATTCTGGAGCCTTGATTTTAGTATCAAAATCCCTCTCCAGAAACTCCACCAGTCCCATATGCTTGGCTTTGTCTTTGAAACCAGTGCTTCTTGATTCTCTTGCAACCCAAGATGCATGCCTACAGAGGTCCTTCTTGAAGGTTCCGGACCCTGTTAAGTAAGAACTGCAAGGCTGACAAAGCCTACAAAAGAACAAAAGCAATGTACATGTGGAAAAGTCAGCTTAACAACATTTGTAGGTTGATTAGTAGAAGCCAACAGTCTAGCCCACATCCTATCTGTCAACTTAATAGCATTTGTAGCCTCGGTAACACGCTGCAATTATAATTATAAATAATAAATATTAATTGGCAAAAATAATAATATAATTAATGTAAATATGAGAGAGTAAGAGTGCTTAATTACCTGTATTGGAATATACACATGTCTGTTATTGACAGGTCCAACTGTAAAACCAGAAAACCCTGCCATGGCCCCATGAATTTCACTTTGAGCAATAAGTGTACAGTAGATGTTATCATATGCATTGCTTGGAACAGCCCGTATCATGTATGTTGGATCTGCAGGGGTACAATCGTCATTTCATCTCATTCACCCACTTTACCCATTCATTTAGTCATTTATATATTCAAGTGTACCAATATATTTCATGTTTATGGCCATTTTATTGACTGTTGCAAAATGGTTTTTAATTTTCTGGATCAACCATTGACCAATATCAATAAGCAGTTTATTTCCAGATGCATCTCTCTCTTCAACTGCATTCACACTTTCAGAAACATATTCTTGGCCTGCTCCTTCAGCCAACACAATCACCACATGCCCATTCTCTTTAAGTCTATGTTGAATGAACTCAAAAAGACCACCTTGCCCTTCTAGATAGAATGGAGACTCTGGAATCAAGCAGCAATCCTGTTTTACAATTACAATAACACATATTAATTATTATTAACATATCTATCTTATTCTTGATTTACATATTAATAAAACTAATAATATTACAAATTTGTTATTTAGTTACCACATCTCGACTTGCCAACATGGCAAACATGGCAATGAATCCTGAAAAAGGTCAAACAAGTTTGGAAGAATAAATGAGAGAAAAAAAAATTAACTTTTTAACAATTTATTATTTCATGAGGAGATTGAAGATAGATACTTGCCATTATATCGACCCATAAGTTTGACTATTCCAACTCCATTTTCAACACTTTCCACTTCCACATGTGCAACATTTATTGCTCTTTGAGCTTCCTCTACAGCAGTATCAAACCCAAAAGATTTGTTGATTAACAAATGAAGTAACTTCTTCCATTAGTACAATTGCATTAACAAATGTTAGCAAGAGGAATGCTTACCTTTTCACTTTCAGCAGATACTTCCTCTGAATCCAACTCCTTCCACTCTGAGAAAAGCTTCATTGGCAATCGAACTTTCGAGGGTAGATACGTCCATTTCAATGACATCTTTATTGTCAAAAGCACGAGGTCTAAATATGTACTGTTTTGAATCAAGCTCTTCTTTGGTTTTAACTTGAATCTTCATTTTCATCCAGAGATTTGAAAATTCATCAAACATCGTATCCATGAGTTGATGTTGAGAAACATAAAATAGTAAGTACACAAGAATTGTTGCATATCTCCTAATGTAAGATTTCATTAAAAAATTAACCAGGATAGCAGCAGTTAAAGCATGACCAATATGTATAATGGGGCTCTATTGACGGCGGCGGTGAACCAGAGAGAAGACGAAGGGTGGTGGGTGCCTGGGTGGTTGTCGAGCAGTAGAGAGAGAGAGAGAAAGACTTGTAGTTGGTCGTGTATTACCTGCATCAAATTGAAATTGAGGGAATGTTGATTTCATAAGATGACTTTGAAATCGCAATATGTATATGGATGTCCATAAATTTGTTGCTAAAACCTAGCACAATTGTTTCAGCCAACTTTGACTTCCTCGCAGTCGCCGCCGTCGGCACTTTCAGGAACCGACGCATCTTTAACCTCGAAACCATCAGATTCACGCTTCCTAGGTTAAGAGAAACATCGAATTGAAGGAAATCAATGAGCAAGTCAACGACTGTTGTTGAGAAGTGTCGAGATAAAGATAAAGTAGGGTTTGTAAACCAAAACATACCTTAATCGTAGCTAGGGCTTGTAACGTTGAGCAGTCATTGCAGTCTTCGGTGAGGTAAAGTGAGCCCGAGGTCGCCGCTAAAAAGAGATGAGACGAGGTCGTTGGTGGAAAGATATGAGCCGAGGTCGGCTATGGAAAGAGATGAGATGAGTCGCCGACAGCAGGTGAGGTGAGGTAGCGAATGTTACAGAGGCACTCCTTGAAAAAGCCCTAGATAATGGTCCCTGCAATTTTGTAATAAAGAGAAATAGTCCGGAAACACGCGTTTTTTTAAAAATTATAAAGCGACATGCTCACACGACACACTATTTTTAAAAAGTGCCCTCCGTGTTTTTTTTTTTTTTTTTTTTTTTTTTTGCGTTTCGACACTAATTTTATGGCATGCAAAAATGCATGACCTAAATTCTTCAAATTTTAGAGGAGATAACATTATTTTTAGGGCGCACACTTTTGCGTATCGTAGATCACTGTGTCATGGTTTGCGCGTCATTAAAGGCTGGTTTTCTAGTAGTGAATACACCAAGATATCATTAATAAACATAATGACAGATCAATCAAGCATCGTCTTGCATACCTAATTAATCAAATCCATAAAACACAGCAGGCGCATTGATGAGCCCAAATGGCATCACCACGAACTCGTAATGCCCATAACGAGTTCGAAATTTTGTCTTCTCTACGTCCTCTTATCTCACTCTCACCCGATGATACCCAGACCTCAGATCTATCTGGGAGAACCAAGATGCACCCTGCAACTAATCAAAGAGGTCATAAATCCATGGAAGGGGATAACGGACCATTAACTTGTTCAACTCCCAGTAATCAACGCACATCCAGTGTGAACCATCCTTCTTCTTGATAAACAGTATCAGCGCTCCCTACGGAGAACTGCTCGGTATGATGAACTGCTTGCGTAACAGCTCCTAAAGCTGAGATGACAACACCTACATCTCAGGCGGTTCCAAGTGGTACGACGCCTTGGCAATCAGAGCCACACCTGGAACGAGATCAATACTAAACTCAACCTGACTCTCAGGAGGCACACCGGGTAACTCCTCTGGGAAAACATTAGTAAACTCCTTGACAAATGATACCTCTAAAACTAAAGTTTTCTCCCTAACCTAAATATCAACCACATAAGCCAAATAACCGGCACACCCATGCTAAATATACGGTCGTGCCTGGCTGTTGAGCAAAACCATGAACCAATCAAGGTGCCCTCTCCATAGATAACCAGTTCTCCCCACTTGGGGTTCGAACTACCACTCGTTAGTCCTCACAATCAAACATGACACCAAACCTACTCAGCTGGTCCATACCCACTATCACGCACACATCCCCCATATGGATAGGGATCAGATGAATCATATAAGGCACTCCAAAGATATCCAATGTACAATCCTGATACATTGAAGATGCTGAAACCCCGTGTTCGGTGACGATAGAAACCCCAAACGGACACTCTAACTCCCCAATAGGCATATCAAGCTCCCTACTGAAGGATCGAAATACAAAGGACCGAATCGCGCCTGAGTCATATAATACAAGGGCTGGAAAAGAGTTCACTGAGAACGTACCTATTAGGAGCATAAACATAAGCATAACATCAAAAATAATGAATAGAAACATACTGGTCACAAAGCCTCTGCTCCCTCATCTGAAGCTCCCTCTCAATCTCACGCCTCCTGGCGGCCTACTGCAACTCCAATAATGAACCATAACGCTGAGTGGATACAAAATTCCTGATGTCCATCTTGAGCATGCAAAAGTAACGGGTCATCTAAGCTTGCTCAGAAGCAGCAAACTCATGACAAAACATGGCCCTCTACGTGAACATCTTGGGGATCTCTGTCACCGACTCAGTCCCCTGTCTCAAATCCAAGTACTCGTAGGCTAACCTCTCACGCTCCACCAATAGAACATATCTAGAGCGGAACATCTCCGAGAACTACTCCCAAGTCATTGCAGTCCTCTGCTCAGGAGAATACGAGCTGGTAACAAGTTTCCACTAATCCTTCACTCTGAACCTAAGAAGGTTCAGAGCGCACCTGACCCTCTAGTCAGCTGGGCAAGATTAAGTGAAGAAACATCCCTCAATGTCAGACAGCCACCGCGTGGCTTTGATCGGATCCTAAACTCCATCAAATGGCAGGGGCTTCGTATTGTTGAAGTCCCAATACCGAAAGGTCATCCCAGCAGCCGCAACGGCTACGGTGGCTACAACAGCAACAACCTTAGATAGTGCAACATAACACTCGTCAAAGCACTCCACCATGGCGATTTTAGTAGACCCAAACATCTCTGGTAACTGTGCCTGAAAGAGGGAAACTATAAAACTTGGATTTGTAAGTTTCATGTTTAGCCCTTCATATTAAAAGCATGACATCTTGATTGCTTTGGTTAGTACGCGGGGCGTACCATAGTGTACTCTTGGCATACTAACTGAGGTTTAATCGCAAAGCTCATCCACGTACGCTGGGTGTACGTGAAGTATGTTGGGCGTACGTGAGCGGATATGAAACTCTAATTTTAAGGTGCTTCACCCTATTAAAACCTGATGATAGCCTCACTAGGTCATTTTTTGACAACCTCCATCCCCTCTTGTCCATAAAATTGAACCCTATGTGAGATCTTGAGAGTTTGAGCCTTAAAGTGTGATTGTTGGTGCTTTGTGAAAGAGAAGAATAAGCGAACGGTTTGGAGTGGTGCTTGGAGCTTAAAGATCTGAGATTTATTCTTCATTTGCTTTCCTTGTGAGCTAAAAAGCTTCCATCTTGCTCATCCACGATGCTAGATCTAGTTTGGTGCAATTTGGTGCTTTTTGAGTCCATAGTTTGGTTGTTGAGCCTCTTGATTCACTCCAGAAGTGATTGTTGATAGATATAGGGTTCTTTAGGTCACTTTGTCCATAAAAATGCAAGCTTTATGGTATTAGTGGCCCATGCATGTGTTAACTCATTTGTTAAGCTCTTTTGAGCTCTAAAAGCCTCGTTAAGCCATGCATGCACGTAAAGTTCGCCACTTTACATGATAAACCACCTTTAGGAAGTTAGATCTAAGTGTTGGAGTGAGGTCTTAATCGTTTAAGAGTTGAATGAGATAGTCGGCTAAAAGGGTGGAGTATGTTGGGCGTATAAGCAGGTACGCTGCGCGTAAAAGCCCTTAAGTGCGTACACTAAGCGTACGAGCTGAGTATGACCCACGTACTCAGCAGTGGGCTTTAGATATGTGGGCTTCTCGGTTTTAGACCATGTTGTACTTTTGTTTTCTTGGGCCTTGTTGAGCCATCATAATTCTCTTGTTGGGCTATTGATATTTTACTGGAGTCTTTTGGTTGAAGGTCCATGAAAGGGGTTTGGGCTCAATTTGGAAAATTAGGCAATATTTGGGCTTTGGGTGATTATTTTGGAATTTGGGCTTTTGGACAAATGGATTGGGCCTTGGGCTTGGGCCAAGTTAGGAAAAGGGTAAAGAGGTATTTTACCCTAATTTGGACTCTTACTATGAGTCGGGATCCAATTATTAATTGGATGTTATTTTGTTATTGATAACATGGGGATTTTAGCGGGCCAACAGCTAGAGATTTTTCTGTGTGATTTAGCAGTGCGAGGTGAGTTTCCTCACCATGTTTAGCGGGTCTAAGGCATCAATTCCGACCCAAGATCTGTTATGCTAGAATACTAGATGTCTATATGACTCTTGTATGTGTGTGTGTGCTTGTAGGCTTATTGGGCGGGGCTTGATGGTTATTCTGTATGATTTTATCTGTTATGCTTATAAGATTTATAAGTGGGCGGGGCCCGCTATGCGAGTTTGGGCAGGGCCCGTTATACTCATTGGGCGGGGCCCGTTATGTGAGTTTAGGCGGGGCCCGTTGTAACGCCCGCAAATCTGGGCTAGTCAAATTAGAGGCAATAGGGGTCGAAAACAACTTTTCGACAAAAGATTATTTAGAATAAATAATCTTAACCAAGTTGTAGAGTATGTTACAAGGTTTTCGTACATATAAAGAACGCCGAAAACCGAGTTATAACGAAGAAGTTATGACCCGTTGAAGTTTCGCGACGGAACCGGCACGATACCGGGAAGCGTAAATAGTGAATTTACGATAGAGCGAGATTTAGCCTTAGCGATCTAAAAGAAAGTTGTAGAATATGTTAAACTAAGAACATCAATAAAAAGAACGCCCAAATCTGACTTCGTATGAGGAAGTTATGATTTTTCTAAGATTTAGCATAGCAGTGCACAGCCCGAAATCTGAATTTTAGATCGGTCGATTTTTAGCCGACGGGATCTAAATGAAAGTTGTAGTACTCGTAAATACCAACGCATGGATATAAAGAACGTCGATAATAGAGCTCGTATGCAAAAGTTATGGACGAAGCTTAGTCCCTACTTTTCGAGCGCGGCGAATTCGATACAGTTTCGTAAATACGAGATAGAATGAGAATTAGCCAACGAGGTCTAAATGAGAGTTGAAGATCTCATTAATAGGAACTCAACGGTAAAAAGACAGACAAAAATGGAGCTCGTATGCGAAAGTTATGGACGAAGCTTAGTCCCTACTTTTCGAGCGCGGCGAATTCGATACAGTTTCGTAAATACGAGATAGAATGAGAATTAGCCAACGAGGTCTAAATGAGAGTTGAAGATCTCATTAATAGGAACTCAACGGTAAAAAGACAGACAAAAATGGAGCTCGTATGCGAAAGTTATGGACGAAGCTTAGTCCCTACTTTTCGAGCGCGGCGAATTCGATACAGTTTCGTAAATACGAGATAGAATGAGAATTAGCCAACGAGGTCTAAATGAAAGTTGAAGATCTCATTAATAGGAACTCAACGGTAAAAAGACAGACAAAACGGAGCTCGTATGCAAAAGTTACGAACGAAGCTTAGAGACTACTTTACTATAAAACTCCTATAAATACAAGGGTGAACTCCTCATATTTTCTTCACACCATAAGCCTTTCTTTCTCTCTCTAACTTCTCTCTAACCTCCCTAAACCCCTCCCAAGTCTAGGGAACCTCCCTATCACGAGAAGAAAGCCCCGGAGCGCCCGACGGCTCCGAGAAGAAAAGCTTTCGGCTCGGAAACGCTGCTCCAGCGAAGCCCGGTTTTTAATAAAAACCCGTTGTAAGTGAGCTACGCCTATAGTATATTTAATATAGATTTTATTTAATTATAGTAACATTGTTAGGACCTTAAAATAATTATTTAGGCTATTATTATGAGTTATATTGAGTGTTATTTAACGCTTATATAATAGTAATAATAGCTAGACTATTAAATTAGTCTCGTCAAGCGTTAGACTAAACTCTAGTGGTAATGATACTAGGTTTCGTCAAGGGATAATTGTTTTAAGAGTAACGAAGTGCTGTCCGAGTGCCGACTCATCACCTTTCAAGTGAGTGCATAGTTACTTTCATCTTACACATAGATATGAAGTATTTTATTATAAATTTACGTGCTATGTGTGCATATTGTCTAAATACTTGCTGTCTATGCTGGTGAAAGATTTTTATACATGTTTTAAATGATGTAAACTGTATAAAGTATTTTATATCTACAAGATATGTTGGGTAAAACATGGGTAGATGAATGATGATGGATAAAAGCTGAAATAGAGGAACATTAGTAGTACGGACCTAGTGCCCTATAGGTATACATTGGCAGCAGTGGACCTAGTACCCTATAGATGAGCACTGGCAGCTGCGCCACAACCCGTAGATGATTTAGATCTACGGTAAACGTCCTAGCAGCTGCGCTATAAGGATAGTATCGGCAGCTGCGCCTAATAGGGAGCCTTATGACCATGACAGTAGTGTTTAAAGGTCAATACCGGCAGAAGCGCCTCATAGAAAATGTCCTAATTCTGGCAGTTGAGCCTAAGTGACAATATTAGCAGCTGCGCTTGACCAATGTGTCATTGGCAACAATGGACTTCATGTTGTTTCCTTAGGATGATCCTTAGGAATGAATGAATGAGAAATAGCTGATTCTTAGGGTAGATCCTTAAGAATAAAGAAGATAATGGGGATGGGTAATTGGGTTGATTGTTTGATTGTTAAAACATAATAATTATATTATTGTGGGTTGAAAACCCTATGTACTCACCAGGTTTCCCAACCTGACCCACTCAGTTTATTTATATCACAGGTGTTGATATGAAGTGACATTACACTGAGAGATTTAAAGAGATGTAGATCACTAGTGTAAATAATTGTAAGTTCTGTTTATGCTTATGTTTCTGTATTAACGATGACATCCCAAACGTTTTAAAATGAAATAAATACGTTTCTTCGAAAATGTTTTAATAACGTATTTACCATGTTTTTCTGGGAACAAATTCCGCAACATTTTTATAAAATGAAGTACTCTGATTTTTATAAAGCATAAACAACATCGGTCTTTTTTGGCCGAGAAAATGGGGATGTCACACCCGTTATACTTAGTGGGTAGGGCCCGTTACACTCATTAGGCGGGGCACATTATGTTTTTATTTGTATATGGTATGTGGTATTTTGGGTAACTCACTAAGCTTTGTGCATATGGTTTTTAGTTTATGTTTTAGGTACTTCATGATCGAAAGGGAAGAGCCCGGGATGATTGCAAAGCACACACCACCTTTTTCCACAAGTTGGGAATTACTCTGACATGTTTTGATGTATTGACATACTTTGATCTTTTTGGGGTTGTATGCCAATGTTTGGATTAATGTTTTATTAAATCAAAAATGAAATTTTTGGGTCTTATTTTTGGGACGTTTCAAGTTGGTATCAGAGCCTTGGTATGAGGGATTTGGACATACTCTCGGGTGTGTCTGAACTCAAATTGAGGATTTGGAAAAGTTTTTCAACAATAAATGTATTTTTAAGAAAAGAGTTTTCTAAGACAAGAAAGGGTGTGGTGCATGCAATCGACCGAGCTCAAGTAAGTTTTCCCAAAATACCCATACATGTTATCTGATATGATTTGATCTGTGAATCTGTGAATCACATACTAGTTAGGGCTAAGGATATGCTCAATATTTGCATGATAGAATGCTATGAGAGATGCCTTTGTATGCCTATTGTATGAGCTTGTAAACTTACATACTAGTACTGACCAGTTAGTTATAGGATGGCTTGATTAGGTGATGCTTGGTTCTGATTACTTGATGCTTGAATGTTGCTTGCTTTGTGCTTTGTAGGAGTTCTCACTATCTTCAGCTAACTAGTAAGCGAATATGCTAAATTACATATTATGGGAACTAAATAATTTTAGAAGGTTAGGTTTTAACTCTTTTTTGTAGCTCTTGCTTGAGTCCATTATCTGGTTTTGGTGATATGTAATTGTATTCGTGAACTAGTTAGAGGAAGTTAGCATCAGTTCCTTCTGCAGCTAATAGCGAAGAGCGGTGTGAAGGTTGTCGTAGGAAAACCTAGGATAAGATCTAGTGCCGGAACCTTGTCTTGAAGAGGGTTAATTGGATGAATAAAAGGTGACTTGGCAGATTCGAGGCAATCCTTGAGGAAACTACGGATAGATGTGGAAGGTAGTATGGGCTTGCACTACTAGAAGAAGAGGATCCGTACTCAAGTCAAGGAAAGCTGCGATGAAACCAGGAATCTTGTAGAGTTTGTGACCCCTCGATATATTATGATGCTTATTCTGATGGTTTATATGGTCTATTATTTTGTATGGTGACTCTGCGGGGCAGACCTGTTGGCAGTTCTGGTGCTGGAGAGGGCTCGGGTTCTGAAGTCAGGTGGTGGTTGTCGAGGCCAACAAAATTTATAACCCTAAATATTACACACTAAAATAGTGTATAGTGGTAAAGGGGTTGAATCCATAGAGATTGGTTCAATTTATAACTCTATGAAAAATCTCTTTGTAAAACTACTTGTAAAATAACAATAAAAGTAAAAAGGGGGGAGTGTTTAATTCTTTCGAGTGCTTGAAAAAAATTAAAAACTAGCTAGGTTGAAAATATGGCAAGTAAACAAGTAAAAGATTGGATTAAATTCAAAGAAGTGGAATTGGTTGATTTTGGGGTGCACCTCATGGATGATATAATTGACTTATCATTAGACTTAATGGAATAACACTTGTGAATTGGTTTAACTTGGCTATAGCAATTCATAAGCACGAATTGCCTCAACTCTTCTTAGAAATGAAAATGGTTAGAGGAGCTCTTAACACATTTCCTTAACTAAAGTCACAAGATCAATGAAGCATAAAATCTTGTGAAAATAAATTAGCTTTAAGTTGTAAGAATTACCAAGTACAAAAGATAATCAAATGCTTACATTATCATTATGGAGGAAATATTTCCATGGTTCAAATGAAATGAAAACAAACATATAAACCATTTGTTGCTTACTAATTTGAAGATCCATTACTTAACCAAGAAATTAGTCAACAAAAACAAGCATTCATTCATCCAAGCTCATGATCAAAGATAAATAAACACAACTAGATGTTTAACTAGAAAACATTCCCATAAACTTCAAACACAATGTAATAATAAGTCTTCAAAGCAAATAATCATCCATGGGTCAAACCCTAATCAACCAAATGAAAGTTTAGCCAAGCATGGCCAAGGTAAAAGAAAAACAATAGAGTTTAGTGATACCAAACATTGTCTTAGATGCAAGATGAAAGGAAATTACACTAATCTTCCAAATATTTCTTCAAATCTTCCAAAGCTTCTTAGAGAGAATATGGAGTATGTTTTTTAAGTCCCCTCTCTCAAATGAGCCTCCAATCTCCAGCTAAAGAGAGCCAATTTCTGGATTCAAAAAGAGACCAAAAGCTACCCACCAAACTTCCACAAATAGAGTCAACAAGTCAAAACCCGGAAACAACTCGACACAATTCACGCGGACCGCGTATGGACCCACGCGGACCGCGTGGGTCACGCTGAATGTGAAACTTGGGCCACTTAACATGCATTTAAGCCCAATCTTCATTTCTTCAACTTTAGCCCATAATCATAACTCTTTAAGACCCATTTGCCATTCCAAAGCCTTCTAATGATTGACCCAATACTCCTCAAATTTTCTTGTAGCTCGATTCCGCGCCGTCTCATCATCATCTTTGCGCATAAATTAGATCCAAATTGATTTCTTCTTTTACGCAAGCACCTAGTCCAATCGCACCACTTCAAGCCCGCAAGCAAATCACATGCCTCCATGAGTCCCGCATCCTTCTAAGCCTCCAATAACAAATAGTCTTCGGTAAATCCTACAATTAAGCTCAAAAGACTAGAAAGCACCCGGTGAAGGAGAAAAATGACAAAAAGAGAAAATATGCATGAAGATTGACTAAAATGAGATGGTTTGAACTAAAAATAAACTATGAAAAGAAGTAATAAAAACGAAACTATCAAATCACCCCAAGCTTGAACCTTACTTGTCCCCAAGTAAGACAAGACTAAAATGAATTTGGGACGAACTACCCTAAAAATAAAAAGAATGGATAGAACCATGGAAATATGTTCATCATTAGTCAACATGGTCAGAATTGATCTCGCTGCTATCTCACAACTTTTTCATCCGATGACAATGGGATCATAAACCACAACCAGGACAACTCCTCTAGGTGAGCAAGGAGGGATGGTCAGTCACAGCCTCAATGGAACATGCATACAATGAATAACATCTGTAGTAGGGAGAAAGCGACTGGATGGGCTCGGGTGGAGCTCTTCTTTAAGTGCACACTCTGATCTCGCATCTGCCAGCTCCTCTCATGTGTAGCTAGGTTTAATCACTCGGGCACCGTTGTATGAATCAACTCACTTAGCGTTGGCCCGAACCTCCCATAGTATCCGACTCAACAGCCTCTCTAATATCACAAATTTGCGAAAAGAAACAACTCGATCTATATACAAATATACAATCCTAAATAAATGAATATTAAACGCCGGATGACCAAGATGTTGGAAAATTTGTTCAATCATTGAACAGGCCACCTGTCTAAGATAGTTGCAGCTGTTTTTTTTTTAACTAGATACACCATACTTGAAGGTAATGTATTAACAATCGAAATCAAGAAAACCCTTTTACTCAAAATTTGGTTCCCAAAAGTGTGTAAGTGGAACCGAAAGGGTAGTAATATAATCCGAATGGTCTAAGTGTGAAAATGACCATGTGTGGAGCATAAAGATGTAATGTGAGCTCCTTTATAAACTTGTAATTAATTTTTTTAATATATATAATAAACAAAAATGATGAAAATGTCCAAGTATGGACTAAAAGACTCTCTAAAATCCTAAGGAAATCGCAAAAAGAAATGGTGATGTAAAGAGGCCGGATATGGATTCTACTCGGGGACAAGCACCAGTGCTTCATCCTAACGGTTCTAACATGATCAAGTGTGATCCTCTTGGCGGTAGTGACCGAAAGGGTAAGACATTCAGTGTTATAGTATATCCTACAGTCATTAGTATTGTATGTATAATTCTTCATGAAAACTACCTGGCCATGATCACTTACCCCTTTAAGCTACCAGCATCTGATCCCAAGTATGAAATCCCAAGCTGCAGCTAGTGGTCCCGGTTCGATGGGTGAGATAGCAACAAGATCCTGGACCAATAATGATACAATAACTATGAAATTGTTCCATGGCATCCAAGAGAGGTGAGAATAAACAGAAAACAAAAATGCATGAATGCTAATGCCCTAAGCTAAATGCCATGCAAAAATAAAAAGAGAAAAAGAATAAAATAAAATCTTTTTGGAATTTTATTAAAGTAAAAACAGAAATGAATGCAATTTAAGGCTAAATGCTATGCAACCTAAGCTAAAATGCATCAAAAAGCAAAAAGAAAAAGGGAATATCCCACCCCAAGCTTAGAAATAAGCATTGTCCTCAATGCTTGGGGCGAGGCGAAAGTACCTAAACCGGGGGATCGGGAGGAGGATACGGGTATTGGGGGTAGGGGTAAGGGTAAGGTGGAGGGGGATAAGGATGGGTGGGTGGGGGTATAGATAGGGAGGCGGAAGTGGGACGTTCTCAAAATGGTTTTGGGATTGGTGCCACCCCCACATATGGTGCATTTTCTGGGACATGATTTGGTTTGAGACACAAAGCGACTCGAACCGCTCGGCAAAATTAGGGGGAAGCGGGTAGTACCCGGGAGGGGATTGTGGTTGGGCGTGCTGCGGACCATGGGTGGGCTCATCATCCATAGGACTCTCGTCATC
Source organism: Lactuca sativa (assembly GCF_002870075.4). Lineage (NCBI taxonomy): Eukaryota > Viridiplantae > Streptophyta > Magnoliopsida > Asterales > Asteraceae > Lactuca > Lactuca sativa. The sequence continues at coordinate 39,583,965 of NC_056628.2, forward strand.
ATCTTGATCTTGCATCACATCCTCATTGACTGACTGAGTGATGGTCCTCGCGAGCCTCCACTGAGTGCGATCGTGAAAGGTGAAGTTGGTGACTCGAGGGTCGGGAAAAATGAGATACCCGACCCCTTGAGGACAAAACCAAGTGAAGCTGCTCTTGTTCCTGCGACGGATGTGGTGCATGTTTATGAGGGCACGCCCATCCAAAAGATTTTTGTTGTCAACAGGCTGGAATTCATCAGGGAGCTCGATGTTAAGACCGCAAGACAAAAGTGTGACAAATCCCCCAATGCAAATATCACCGCACGTCTTGGATCTCATGTGGGCGCATTTGTGGAAGAAGAATGAAGCAAAGTCTGGGATTGGCGGCCTTTCACGCCTCGTCATACACCAAAGGAAGAAGAGTTCAGTTTTGGTGACCTGGCCGGCTTCTTTGCGGGCAAAAACTGTACACACCAGGATGCGATGGGCAATGCGGAGACATGGGTGGATGATAGATGTTGCTTTATCCCAACCGGCACACGAGAAGATACCCCCGATGATTTCCGTCCAAAATGTCTTGTGATTGAACTCAACAGGTAGCACGTCGAAAATCGTGGATGAGTTTGAAGAAGGCAAGCCCAAGATGTCGTTTAACGTTGCAGAATCGATGTACCTTCGGTCCCCTAGAAGCTGGAATGCGGCTTTCCTTTTTTCGCTGTCGTACCCGTTGTCAGCGAGAAACTCTCTAGTGGGGAGCTCGTAATTGTGCGCCATGAGGTTGAGAAGGTTTTCCCACCCAATGTTATGGAACAATTGGGTGACCCTTTCGAGAACCCCAAGTGATATAAGCGTGGGCTTGCACACGAATTTGGTAGATGCAACTTTTTTAGGCAAGCTCTTTGTGTACTTTTCGGCTGCCTTGGCATCCCGAAACCTTGGGACATTGGGAGAATCGCTTTGATTTCTTGTCGGGGCTTTGCCACGGCCAGCAGCCGGACGCTTCCTAAAAGTAGACAAGGACTTCCTGCATGAAAAATAACCACTACACGAACCACAATTTCAACAAACAATATGTCAACCCAAATCACCAACTAACTTCCTATGGACTTCTAAAGCAATTCAACAATCAAAGCAAGAAGGGATTCCTAAATTCATTTGATACAATAGCATATGAACGGACATACATCTTGATCAATTAAACAAAGGAAAGAAAATACCCGTTTTTGTTGAAAGTTCAAAGTTTGCGCGCGAAAATTCAGGATTTCACAATCTTGCAACTCTCCACCCCAAGCTTTAAGCTTTTGTTTAATATCCCGGGAGAAGAAATTTACCGCGAAAACCCGACGAATCCGACAATGGCTTGAAATTTCGGCGTAATTTTCCGACGAGCTTTGGGAAATCTTTTTGGTGGGGTTTGTAGCCTTGTCCAAGAGGAGTATAATGGTGGTGTTGAAATCGCAAGAGGTGGCCGGAGTTGGCCGGAAATCGGCCGGAAAGTGGCGATGGGATGGTGGTGGCGCCCCGAGATACAACAACAGATCGGACCGTTGTTTTAGTGGGGTTTGTAGAGCTCTGAATTTGGAGAAGAATGGCGATGGTCTCGCGAAATTCCGACCAGCAGTTTGACGGGAAAATGAGCTTTAGTGGTGGATATGGAGGTTCTCTAATGGAGGTTAGGGAAAAAGAAGAAGAAGAAGTAGGGAAGAAGGAAGGGCCGGCTGAGTATAAGGGGGTGTTTTTAAAGGGCGGTCAAACCTGGTCAAAACGAGTCAACGCTAGTCAACAAGTCACGCGGACGCTGACTCGGGTACACGCGGACCGCGTGAATAAGTCCATAGCTATTCTGATTTATCCTTCACGACACATGATCGACTCCTGCCCACAAACGGTCCATTTTAATAAACACGCGGACAAGCTTACGATGACACGCGGTCCGCGTGAACTTCACTGGATCTCTTCTGTTTTCGGTTGATGGACGCGGACAATAGAGGGACTACATGCGATCCGTGTTAATAAACACACGGACGAAGACTCGAGTACACGCGGACCGCGTGGGTAAGGCTGAAACTCTCATGTTTGCTGATAATGGACGCAGACGATATAGGGACTACACGCGATCTGTGTTAATAAACACGCAGATGGAGACTCGAGTACACGCGGACTGCGTGTGCTGGCTTGACAAATTCCAAATTTTTTTTTGCTCTTTCACCATTACGAACACCGAGCCCTTAATTCCAACATTCTTTTATCTCAATAAGGAAGAAGAAAAGATGTTAAATCCAAAAATGAACCAACCACAACATTTATTCGGAACCAGAAAAGATGAAAACTTTAGTTTGCCAAAAATGCCCTTCTTTAACGTCTTTGGTGAGACGTGCTTCCATCTTGATTTCAGTACACTGGGGCATCCAATTGGACGACTTCTAAGATATTTGCATTAAAACCTTCATAGAAGGGTTTCAATCGATGCCCATTGACTTTAAAGATTTTCCCCGTTTCTTCACTTTGAATTTCAACCGCTCCATGTTCAAAGACTTTTAACACAACAAACGGACCTATCCATCTTGACCTCAATTTTCCTAAAAATAATTTCAGTCACGAATGATACAGCAAAACCCTATGTCCTGGCTCGAAATGTTTGCGGGTAATGGACTTGTCATGGAAAAGCTTTGTCCTTTCCTTGTAAATCCTTGAGTTTTCATAGGAGTCATTTCTCAACTCCTGCAACTCTTGGAGTTGAAGCTTTCTATGCCTTCCCGCCTCATCAATGTTGAAATTGCATTGTTTGACCGCCCAAAATGAACAGTGTTCCAATTCCACGGGAAGATGGCATGGCTTTCCAAAGACCAACCTAAACGGGGACATTCCTATCGGGGTCTTGTTCGCAGTCCGATAGGCCCACAAGGCATCATCAAGCCTTGAACTCCAGTCTTTTCTTGAGGGATTCACTGTTTTCTCAAGTATACTCTTCACTTCACGATTCGAAACCTCACCGTTCGTTTGAGGGTGATAGGTTGTCGAAACACGGTGGGTCATGTTGTACTTCTTCAATAGAGCCTCCATCATCTTGTTACAAAAATGCATCCCTCGATCACTAATCAAAGCTCTAGGCACACCGAATCTCGCAAAAACATTAGACTTTAAAAACTCGATAACCGTTTTGGCATCATCCGATCTTGTGGCTTTGCCTTCAACCCATTTAGAAACATAGTCAACTGTGAGCAAAATTTAAACGTTGCCAAATGAAACGGGAAATGGGCCCATGAAATCAATCCCCCATACATCAAAATTTTCGCAAACAAGGATTGGATTTTGGGGCATTTGGTTCTTTTGCGAAATGTTTCCTGTCCTTTGGCACCGCTCACAACTTTTGCAAAACAAATAACAGTCGTGTGACATGGTTGGCCAAAATAGCCCACATTCAAGAACCTTTCTCAAGGTTCGGGTAGGTCCGAAGTGTCCCCCACAAGCAAATTCATGACAGAATTGCAAAATAGATTGATGCTCTTGTTGGGGTACACATCGCCTAATGATTTGATCGGGACAATGTTTCCACAAATAAGGCTCATCCCACATATAATATTTTGCATCACTTTTGAGCTTGTATTTTTTAGCACGTGTGAATGTGTCGTGATACCTTTTTGTGACCAAAAAGTTAACGATATCGGCATACCAAGGAATAGATTGAGTAAGGGAAAATAGATGCTCATCCGGAAACTCGTCCCGCAACGGGGGAGAGGTTTCATTTGAAGTGATCCGACTTAAATGATCGGCAACGAGGTTCTAGAATCCACTCTTATCCCGGATTTCCAAGTCAAATTCTTGTAACAGTAGGATCCACCGGATGAGTCTCGACTTTGCATCTTTCTTCGTCATCAAGTACTTAAGTGTTGCGTGATCCGAATACACTATGACCTTGGTACCAAGTAGGTATTGTCTAAATTTCTACAAGGCAAACACTATGGCCAAAAGCTCTTTCTCCATGGTAGAGTAGTTGCTTTGAGCAATTTCTAGTGTCCTTGATGCATAATAGATCACGTGGGAGGCCTTCCCATTCTTTTGACCCAAAATGGCGCCTATCGCATAGTTGCTTGCATCCCACATGATCTCAAAGTGGAGATCCCAATTTGCTGCTTGCATGATAGGAGCGGATGTAAGCAACTCCTTGAGCTTGTCAAAAGCTTTTTTGCACGCCTCATTGAACTCGAAATCAACCTCCTTTTGCAAGAGTTGGCACATTGGTCTTGTTATCTTTGAAAAATCTTTGATGAACCTTCGGTAGAAACCTGCATGGCCCAAAAAAGAACAAACTTCCCGAACACAAGTCGGGTATGGTTAGCTTTGAATAACATCAATTTTGGCCTTATCTACCTCAATTCCTTTTTTAGACACAATATGACCCAAAATGAGACCTTGACTCACCATGAAATGACATTTCTCAAAATTTAGAACCAAATTAGTTTCAATGCATCTTAGTAAATTTTTGTGAGATTGGTCAAACATTCTTGAAAAGAGTTGTCATATATGTGAAATCATCCATAAAAACCTCAATTATGTTTTCAACGTATTCCGAAAAGATACTAACCATACAACGTTGGAAAGTGGCCGGGGCATTACATAATCCGAATGGCATTCTCTGGTATGCAAAAGTACCAAATGGACATGTAAATGTTGTCTTTTCTTGGTCCTCCGGTGCCACTGGGATTTGGTGAAAACCGGAATACCCGTCGAGACAACAATAATGAGATTTCCCGGCCAACCTTTCTAACATTTGGTCGATGAAAGGCAATGGAAAATGATCTTTTCGTGTGCTTGCATTGAGTTTGCGGTAGTCAATACATACTCTCCACCCATTTTGCACACGGGTGGGGACCATCATACCTTTGTTGTTCTCGACCACCGTGATTCCCGTCTTCTTTGGAACGACTTGCACTGGGCTCACCCACTTGCTATCCGAGATTGGGTAGATCATCCCCGCATCAAGGAGCTTCAAAATCTCTTTCTTGAGCACTTCCATCATTGGCGGATTCAACCTTTTTTGCGCGTCTCTACTTGACTTGCATTCATCCTCCATTAGGATATTATGCATACAAGTGGAGGGACTCAATCCTTAAATATCTGCAATCGTCCAACCCATTGCTTCTTTATATTCCCTCAACACCTTTAGGAGTTGTTCCTCTTCGTACTTGGTTAGGTGAGTTGAAATGATGACCGGGAGAGTCTCGTTGTCTCCCAAGTACGCATAGTTCAAATGTTGAGGGAGGACCTTCAATTCTAATTCGGGCGGTTGGACAAGGGAGGGTGGCAATCTCGTGAGAGTTTGAGGTAATTCAATTTGCTTTACACTAAATCGGGAGGTCTTCTTGATTTCAAAATTTTTGACTAATCTTTCAATTTCGGGGTCTAGTGAGTAAAGCTTCAATTTCTTGGCTAATTTTGCACAGTCAAACCCCTTGCTCAAGATCATCTCCAACATGTCATCATCACACAACTCGAACAACTCTTGGGTCATTGGTTCAATAATATCAACAAAACACAAAGAGGAAACATCACTAGGATATCTCATAGCGTCATAAATGTTGAAACTTATTGTTTCACCATCAAACTCCATTGTCAAGCTTCCTGCATACACATCAATCTTTGCTCTAGCCGTCTTCAAGAATGGTCGCCCAAGTAAGATTATACCCGATTTTGAGGATACTTGTTCATCTAGGTCAATCACATAGAAATCCGCCAGGAAGACCAATTGGTTTACTTGAACTAGGACATCTTCCAAAACACCTCTAGGAAATACACTTGATTTATCCGCAAGAGATATTATAACACCGGTTTCGCTTAAGGGTCCGACATTCATTGATTCATACACCGAGTAAGACATGACATTGATAGAGGAACCAAGATCAAGCATAGCACTACTAAAGGTGACATCTCCAATCTTGCATGGGACCGTGAACATTCCGGGATCTTTACACTTGGGTGGAAGCTTCCTTTGTAAAACCGCGGATGCATTTTCGTTCATCGAGATTTTCTCATTCCCTTTCAACTTTCTCTTGTTGGTGCAAAGCTCCTTTAAGAACTTTGTATATCTCGGAATTTGTTTGATTGCATCAAGTAAAGGAATGTTTACTTCTACCTTTCGAAAGGTGTCCAAGATCTCTTTCTCCTCCATATTCTTCTTTGAAGTTGCAAGTCGGGAGGGGAACGATGGGTGAGTGGCTATTGGTGTCACTAGAGGGGTAGTCTTCTTTGGGGCTCCGGCTTGTGTGTCATTCTTGGCTATGGGATCCTCAATGGGGATGATCTCTATTTCTTCCTCCTCTTCCCTCGGCTTCTTCTTCGAACTATTTTCTCCGGTTTGTTTGCCGCTTCTCAAGGTCACCGCATTGACATTTGGGTTCTTTTCGGTTTGAGAAGGGAGTTTACAACGGGATTCCAACTTGCTTATGGATGTAACTATATCTCCCATTTGTGATTCAAGGTTGGAGATACTAGTCCTTGTCTCTTTTTGGAATTATTAGGTACTAGTGGCTAGGTATTTGACAATGTCTTCAAGAGACATTTCGGAGCTACTTGGTTGAGATTGAGGAGGTTGTTGATGATGATGTGGAAGGTGCGGTTTGGGTTGATAGTGTGGTTGTTGATGTTGGTAATGAGGTTGTGGTGGTGGGTAGGATGGTCTAACCAATTCATTTTAAGGCAATGGTCTTGGGTTGTATCTCATGTTGGGATTTGGCTTCCAACTTGAATTATATGCATTTTGGTAACCGGATGGTTTGTTGTGGTAGTTTTGGAACTTTCCTGTGGCATTCACATGCTCCGCATCTTCTTGAAGGATGGGACACATATCCGTAGGATGTCCCATTGTTGCACATATTCCACAAACCATCACTTGTGGAGTTTGTCCCATGGCTAGCTTTTGGACAACGGAGGTTAAATCTTTGATTTGAGACTCGAGATTTGATGTTCCCACTTCATTGACTTTGTGTTGTGTGTCTCTTTTCATATCTTGGCGAGTGCCAAAATGTTGTGAATTCGCGGCTATGGTGTTGAAAAGTTGTCTTGTTTGTTGTGGGATTTTACTAAAGACATCTCCACCACTTGAGGCATCAACTAGTCTTCTCTCCATTGGCAACATTCCCTCATAGAAGTGTTGAATGAGGAGTTGATCCGGAATTTGGTGTTGTGGGCAACTATAGCACAAGTTGTTGAACCTCTCCCAATAATCATGGAAAGTCTCATTTTGACCTTGGCGGATTCCATAAATCTCATTTCTAAGACTTGAGACTCTTGAAGCAGGATATAATTTATCAAGGAAAGCTCTTGTCATGTCGGTCCATGAGTTGATCGACCCTGGTAGAAGATAGAATAACCAATCTTTTGCTTTATCGGCCAATGAAAAGGGGAATGCCCTTAGCTTGATTTGGTCATCGGTTGACCCTTGTGGCTTCATACTATTGCAAATAATGTGGAACATCTTCAAGTGCTTATGCGGGTCTTTGTTCTCCAATCCATGAAAAGTTGGGAGATGATGGACTAAACTTGACTTCAATTCCGAACCTCCTTCCAAAACCGGGGAATTGATACTGCTTGGAGTTTATGTAACATCGGTCTCCATCATTTGCCTCAAGGTTTTTTCGGGAACTTCTCCTCCGTCAGCCATTGCAATTGGTTCAATAATGGGTGGATTTTGTTGTAGGGGTGGTGTTTCGGGAATTTCTTGACGAGGGTCGGGACTAGAATCGGGTTCTATATCACTTAATGAAGCGGTTTCAACCTCCGGGTCCCCGTGGGGGTTAGAAGTTTGACCACGTTCAACTCGTTTTTCCTTAGCGAAACACCTTGCTTCTTTTTCGATTTCTGCGTTGTAAATCAAGTCACCTGTATGCTGAGATTTGGGCATAGATAAACAAATTGATTAAAAATAAACCAATCCCCGGCAACGGCGCCAAAATTTGGTGGTTGTCGAGGCCAACAAAATTTATAACCCTAAATATTACACACTAAAATAGTGTATAGTGGTAAAGGGGTCGAATCCACAGAGATTGGTTCAATTTATAGCTTTATGAAAAATCTCTTTGTAAAAATAATTGTAAAATAACAATAAAAATAAACTGGGGGGAGTGTTTAATTCTTTCAAGTGTTTGACAAAAATTAAAAACTAGCTAGGTTGAAAATATGACAAGTAAACAAGTAAAAGATTGGATTAAATTCAAAGAAGTGGAATTGGTTGATTTTGGGGTACACCTCATGGATGATATAATTGACTTATCATTAGACTTAATGGAATAACACTTGTGAATTGGTTTTTCTTGGCTATAGCAATTCATAAGCACGAATTGCGTCAACTCTTCTTAGAAATGAAAATGGTTAGAGGAGCTCTTAACATATTTCCTTAATTGAAGTCACAAGATCAATGAAGCATAAAATATTGTGAAAATAAATTAGCTTTAAGTTGTAAGAATTACCAAGTACAAAAGATAATCAAATGCTTAAACTATCATTATGGAGGAAATATTTCCATGGTTCAAATGAAATGAAAACAAACATATAAAACATTTGCTGCTTACTAATTTGAAGATCCATTACTTAACCAAGAAATTAGTCAACAAAAACAAACATTCATTCATCCAAGCTCATGATCAAAGATAAATAAACACAACTAGATGTTTAATTAGAAAACATTCCCATAAACTTCAAACACAATGTAATAATAAGTCTTCAAAGCAAATAATCATCCATGGGTCAAACCCTAATTAACCAAATGAAAGTTTAGCCAAGCATGACCAAGGTAAAAGAAAAACATAGAGTTTAGTGATACCAAACATTGTCTTAGATGCAAGAGGAAAGGAAATTACACTAATCTTCCAAATATTCTTCAAATCTTCCAAAGCTTCTTAGAGAGAATATGGAGTATGTTCTTCAAGTCCCCTCTCTCAAATGAGCCTCCAATCTCTAGCTAAAGAGAGCCAATTTTCGGATTCAAAAGGAGACCAAAAGCTACCCACAAAATTTCCACAAATAGAGTCAACAAGTCAAAACCTGGAAACAACTCAGCACAATTCATGCGGACCGTGTATGGACCCACGCGGACCGCGTGGGTCACGCTGAATGTGAAACTTGGGCCATTTAACATGCATTTAAGCCCAATCTTCATTTCTTCAACTTTAGCTCATAATCATAACTCTTTAAGACCCATTTTCCATTCCAAAGCCTTTTAATGATTGACCCAATACTCCTAAAATTTTCTTGTAGCTCGATTCCGTGCCGTCTCATCATCATCATTGCCCATAAATTAGATCCAAATTGATTTCTTCTTTTACGCAAGCACCTAGCCCAATCGCACCACCTCAAGCCCGCAAGCAAATCACATGCCTCCATGAGTCCCGCATCCTTCTAAGCCTCCAATAACAAATAGTCTTCGGTAAATCCGACAATTAAGCTTAAAAGACTAGAAAGCACCCGGTAAAGGAGAAAAATGACAAAAAGAGAAAATATGCATGAAGATTGACTAAAATGAGATGGTTTGAACTAAAAATAAACTATGAAAAGAAGTAATAAAAACGAAACTATCATCAGGTAGTTGGATGATCAGAAGAGGGAGTTCATTTCGTCTGAGATTACGCATTGCATTCTTAAGAAGACTCCTATGATATTTGGTATGGTCAAGGAGGGCATTCTAGATATCTTGGATGAGCGGTTATGCTCGTTTCATTCTGAGATGGTGGCCTGGGTGGGAGCGCATTCTTCGACCTTCAGGGAGTTCCGGGCATGTTGAGCTCCAGACTATCACGGAGCAAATGAACCGATAGCGACCAGGAGGTGGTTAGCGGATGTTGCTAATGCCTTCCGCACCAGTAGTTGCCCCCCGGGGGGAGGTTAGACTTGCTTCCTGTCTTCTGAAAGATAGGGCATGAGATTAGTTAGAGGAGGCGGGACGTGCAGTTGTTGACCAGACTGTTGATACGATGACATCGGATGATTTTGTGACTAGGTTCAGGGCTAAGTTTGCAATGATGATTAAGGTGCATCAGTTGGCACGAGAGTTTTAGGATCTCCTCCAGACTACTGAAGCGGTGGCTGAGATCATCACGATGTTTTGAGAGAGGGCACTTTAGATTCTGCAGTATTTGGCGGATGAGGAGATGAAGAAAGCGAGGTATCACGAGATGTTAAGGAGCGATATTAGGCAATTTCTGAGCCAATCTAGTTGCAAGACACTGGAGGATATGATAACGAGAGCTAGGGAGAGGGAGATTGATCTCGAGATGGAGAGGAAGAGGAGGTCAGATGAGGCTCAAGTATCAGGGGGGGGTTCAGGCAAGAGACCCAAGGTTGTTGATGCGAGAGGGAAGGGCCAGCAGGGTCTGGGCCATTATGGCAAGTGCGGCAGGATGCACGGCGGCACGTGCAGGGTGGGTGGTTCTGGTTGCTTCAAGTGCGGCCGGATAGGGCATAGTAGCAGGGATTGCACTGCTACTACCACCACCACCTTGGTATTTGATCTGATTTTCTTTCATTTCAATCAGAGGGGTCACAAGAAGGCCCATTGTCCGAGTTTGGCTGCAGCAGGACCGGTGTCAGCACCCGCTTCTCCAACTCTTCGGATTACTGACGGCCGCCAGGGCCGGGCGGATACACCTGTGGTGAAGAGCAGGACTTTTCAGTTGACGGCCGACGAGGCTCGTGTAACTCCCGACGTGGTGACGGGTATGTATCTTCTCCTGATCACTTTATTTATATTGATTTTCTACTTATATGTGACATCCGAAAATTTATAGCTAATATTGTAGACGGCCAATTCACCGCGAATCTCCTGGTAACTTGACTTATTGAGTTTTAGTGCATCTTAACTATAATAAATAAGTTCATTTCAATTATTATATGATACCTGATGATATCATACTTCCAAATGTATAAAATCTCAAACAAATCAAATAGCACAAACTATAACCTTAGTAATACGTCTGAGAAACTGAAAATTCGTAACAAGAAGTATTGAGCGAAGCAATTATTCTAGACTCATAGTATGTGTTTCCTTGAATCCGGAAATATAAAGAACATACAAAACGGAGTTCGTATGCCAAATATCCGACCGTTTTAAGAAACCAAATCAGTATAACATCACGTTTACCTGTTCTGCATAAACTGTTTTAATTCGTTGAGGCACTTATGCATTGCCGACGGGATTTCCGAGAATGTTTTTGGAATCAGACTATAGTCTATTATTTAATTTCACACTCGAAATATTTTTAGCAAAATTTTTTACAAAAGTCGCAAAAACGAACACCGCGAGCCGTTTAGACGCGAAACTTCAAACGCAATATCCCGGAGTTCCGTAACTCTAAAAATTAATCTGTTTGATATTCCAGAATCCTTGAATTAAACTCTATCTAACGGTACTTTCAAAAAAAAATTTCGACTTTTGGATCCTAATGCACCCGATTTGGAGTGTTTTGAACATTTAATAAATGCATAACCCGGAAGTGGGACCTACTAGGCCTAGGAGGACCAAATTTTCAGCTCGTTTTCCTTCCTCACGTTGAGCTTGTGTACACATCTTGCTAAAAAAGGTACAAAGTATGGTTGGGTATGGCAAAAAATGAGTATGTGTGTGAAACTTTTAGTATAAATTGAAGCTTATAGAGCTTCAACCTCAATCCATCAGCTTCTTTCTTCTTCTCTATCTCACACTCTCTCAAACCTCCCTAAAATCTCTAACCTCTCTTGATTCTCTCCAACCCCCAACATCATCAACATCACCACCGTTAATCCACCACATCATAACAGGCCCGTCCCAGAGGGCGGGCGATAGGGGCGACTGTTTAGAGCCCAACTTTTAAAGGGACCCAATTTTTTTATTGAAATTGTTATATTTAGAAGATAATACAAATAATTTTTTTTCAATTATTGAGTTATTATAAAATCTTTATGAAATTTTTGTATTTTCAAGGCCCATTTTTTTCTTTCGTCAGACCCATTTTTTTTTTCAATTATTGATCAAAACTTCACTCAAACACTTCCCTCACACCTCCCTTCCCTGTTTCTACCAAGAAAAATGAAGAAGGACCCAAGACAGCAACCACCAACCACCCACTGCCACCTACAAGCACCCACGGCCACCACCGGAAAACACCATCTCCAAGCTTTGATTGTTGTTGTTTTCGATCCCCAAAGGCCTCTCCCTCCTCCCTTACGTCATCTTCGTTGAGTTAGGCAAGAAAGGAGCAGCAGAAGGCTACCGGAGTAGCCTCCTACCACCCTCGTCACCCCCACTGTTGCTGCTGTAGTGCTGTAAACCGTCGGCCACCACCGCCAGTCAGCACCTCCTCCCATTGTAAGTCCTCCCTGCCATTTTCCATTTGATATTAAATTCATTCAATGAAGAATTAAAACCCGACCGTGTGTACGTAATTTTTTTTTTTGTTTAAACTGTGTTCGTGTTCGAAACATATAGGAGGTGAGGAACATGATCTCCTCACTATACAAACATCATTTCAAATTAAATAAATGCAGTCCCTCATCTATGAAATTGCCCAAATTTAGCCCTCCCTCTCAAAATCTGTTTTGAAATCTAGTCCTAAGTCATTAAATTACATATAAAATGTTCAAAATCTACCCTATGGTGGAAAAATTCTTTCAAGTTGAGTCCAAACTTTTAACATAAAAATTTAACATATTATATTTTAATAATATTAATTTATTTTAGATTAAATGAACCTTGGATTTATTAAATTTTTGGAAATTATTAATTACATGTTGATTTAAATAAAATTTTGGATTTAATTAAAACTTTTGGAAATTATAAAATAAATCATTTACTAGCTAAAATACCAATTACCCTCATATATTAATTTATGTTAACATTTCCTTAGAAAACTAAATTATCTCGAAATATCACGTTCAAGGCGATAAACCCTGGTTTTCTCGCTTCCATTCTCAAAAACAAATCGTCAATCGCACTTTAAGGTGAGTGTTACTGCTGTGGGAATACATGTACTACTTGTACTATATTATATATACATGTGTCAAAATATTTCGTTTATACAAACAACATCATCATTTTTATGCGATATAAATCACACAAAAATGTTATTTACTACTCTACTACTTACGGTACGGGGAATCTGGTTTGAAGGGCCGCATAGGGTTGTTGGATTTCAGAACGGCTTAATTGCTAAAATGATCATGCCCTCCGGTGTTTCATGTTTAGCCCTCGTCTGTACATGGTAGTATGAGTACTAAGTAATCTTTATCATACAAAATACACATAAAATATCATTACTTTGTGTAAACACACTACTAGTTGGTGAAATATTTGTTTAAACGCTTATGTGTTATAAGTAAACAATCTATTTTAAACCTCAATATCAATATATGTTATGTCGTTAAAATGATACAACTAATAAAAATAACATATACTTTCCGACTACAGATGTGCTATGATTGTGTAGACAGTTATCAACTTGGTAGTTTCAATATACCTCATACATACACAAAATTATATAAGTTTATATATTTATGCAACTTATAGAACTTGTATCTTAGGATCATATATGTGCTTGTGTACACTACCATAATTTTTATCAAATGTTTAAACATGTATCATACACTTTAACGCGTACGCTTATGAAGTATACTTGTCTTCCATCTGTTTATCCGTATTTGTGGTTGTTAAGTACAACCTTGGTAGATAACTTTATCCATATATCTGTATGTCCGTTTATCCGTTATCCATACAACTTTGTCACTATAAACGATAACTAGATTTCATTACCTAGAAACCACAGTTTAGATTTCTATCTTTATCAAACATTTCCAAACACAGGTTGACTTATAACAAAAGCAATACTTATTGGATTATATTAAAAGTATCACTATTTCAGAAAACCTGTGAATCTCACCAACCTTTGTGTTGACCCTCAAACTTACATGTATTCTCAAGAGATCATTAGATAAGAGTTCAGACAGAAGATTGGTCATGGATTATAGAAGACCTAGCTATCTAGTTTTTGTTATCTACTTACCTGTTGAAGGAAACTACTGTACTATTATTATTTGTAAGAACCTTGTATTCAAAATTAATGATGGAATACAAATGTTGTTTTTTTTATCGTTGTACTTAGTCTCACAACCCGGCATGTTCTGCCCCGGCCGGGGGTGTGACATTATATTTATGTGTTTTGTTTTAGGATCGTTCCTTGTGAACGATATTTCTGCTTTGGTGTTGTTTTATTCGGGGGCTACCCGATCCTTTGTATCGCTTGCGCTTAGCAAGAGGTTTGCTAGAGCTCCGGGCGAGTTGTATTGTCCCTTAGATGCTGAGATCGTAGATGATATATCGGTTCGGGTTGCGAGAGTTCATCAGGGTTGTACTCTTCAGTTGTTCAGTGAGGAGTATTCGATAGATTTGTTCCTATTCTTTTGCGTGGGAATAAGGTTATTGTGGGTATGGATTGGCTGATCCCCAATGAAGCGGTGATCGATTATGAGTAGTAGTCAATCCAGATTTGAACTCCAAGTTTGGGAGAGTTAATGGTTCAGGGAGAGAGAGAGAGAGAGAGAGAGAGAGAGAGAGAGAGCTCAAAGTGGTCCGTTATTATGTTTAACAACAAGGGTCAGACGCTATATTCAGCAAGGTTGTTTAGGATTTGACGCCTTTGTTATGGATACCCGAGACAAGGGAAAAGTGACCATGGATGATGTGCTAATTGTACGGAATTATCCTGATGCGTTTCCATAGGATTTTCCTGGGGTGCCTCCGAAGAGGCAGGTTGAGTTTAGAATTGATCTGGTTCTTGGTGCGGCTCCAATAGCTAAAGCACCGACTGGGTTGGCTCCTACCAAGATGGAGGAGTTGTCTACACAAATGTAGGAGCTGTTAGACAAGGGATTCATTCGACCAAGCAGTTCTCCATTAGGAGCACCGATCTTGTTTGTAAAGAAGAAGGATGGGTCTCATCGTATGTACATTGACTACCGGGAGCTGAATAAGGTAATGGTGAAGAATCATTATCCACTCGGTGGACGGATGATCTTTTTTTTATTAGCTTCAGGGTGCATCTTGGTTTTCCAAGATTGATTTGCGATCTGGTTATCATCAGATGAGGGTTAGAGAAAAGGATGTGCAAAAGACAACTTTCCAAACTCGTTACGGTCATTACGAGTTCGTGGTGATGCATTTTGGGCTCACCAATGCTCCAGTCACGTTCATGGATCTCATGAACTGCGTGTACAGGCCGATGCCGGATCGGTCTGTGATTGTGTTTATTGATGATATCTTGGTCTATTCCAAGACTTAGGAGCAGAATGAGGAGCACTTGAGGGAAGTGCTAGAGACTTAGAGGAGGGAGAGACTTTTTGCAAGTTCTCCAAGTGTGAGTTATGGTTGCACGAGGTGCAGTTTCCGAGGCACCTTGTGAACCAGAATGGTATTCTGGTCAATTCGGCCAAGGTCGAGCCCGTGATGCAGTGGGAGGTTCCAAGGTCTCCATCTGAGATTTGGAGTTTCCTTGGTCTTGCTAGTTACTATCGGAGATTTATCCAGATTTTCTCCAAGGTAGTTGTTCCTTTGACTCGGTTGACAAAGAAGATGGTTACATTTTGTTGGGGGCCTGAGCAGCATGCAACTTTTGAGACCTTGAGACAGCGGTTGTGCGAGGCACCGATTTTGAACCTGCCAGAGGGTGTTGAGGATTTTTGTGGCCTATTGTGATGCGTCGATTACGGTTTTGGGAGCAGTATTGATGCAAAAGGGTCGTGTGATCACTTACGCTTCGAGGCAGCTGAAGTTTCATGAGGCAAATTATCCGATGCATGACTTGGAGCTGGGGGCTGTGGTTTTCACCCTCAAGATTTAGCGGCATCACCTCTATGGGTTCCGTTGTACCATCTACACTAATCAAAAGAGCTTGAGGTACCTGATGGATTAGTCAAATCTGAATATGAGGCAGTGCCGGTGGTTGGATGTGTTGAAAGATTATGATTGTGAGATCCTTTATCACCTAGGGAAGGCCAATGTGGTGGCTGATGCTCTTAGCCACAAGGCAGTCACGACTCTAATCAGAGACATATGTTTGAAGATGACCGTGATTACTCCGCTATTGGATCGGGTTCGTGAGGCTTAGGTCATGGATGTGAAGGAAGAGCATCAGAAGAGTGAGCGTATTGTGGGTCAGGTGGCGTCCTTTGATTATGATAGTCGTGGGTTATTGATTCTACATCGGCGGGTTTGGGTTCTGTATTACGGCGGTATGGGTCAGCATCTAATGGAGGAGGCGTACAAGTCTAGATTCTCCATTCATCTTGGGGCGACTAAGATGTATAGGGATCTTCGGCCTGATTATTGGTGGCCCTGCATGAATCAGGGTGTGGCTTGGTATGTGGAGTGGTGCTTGACTTGAAGGAAAGTCAAGGCCGAGCATCAGTGACCTCAATGCAAGATGCAGCCGTTGGAGATTTCTGTATGGAAATGGGAGGATATTACCATGTATTTCATCACGAAGTTACCCTGAACTTTGCGCAGAGTGGGTTCGATCTGGGTCATCTTGATCGTTTGATTAAGAGAACGCATTCTATTCTGATTCAGGAGAGTATTTATGCAGATAAATTGGTTGAGGTTTACATCAGGGAGGTTGTGGCACGTCATGGGGTGCCGGTTTCAGTGGTTTATAACAGATATGTCCGATTTACTTCTAGGTTTTGGACAAGTTTCCATGATGAATTGGGTACACATCTCCATTTCAGCACATAATTCCATCCGCGGATGGATGGTCAGAGCGAGCGGGCGATTTAGACATTAGAGGATATGCTCCAGGAGTGTGTTTTGTACTTTGGTGGGAGTTGGGATGCATAACTTCGGTTAGCGGAATTTTCATATAACAACAGTTATCACACCAACATTGATCGACCTCCTTTTGATATGCTCTATGGTAGGAAATGTAGGACCCATATTTGTTGGGGCGACGTCGGTTAACGGGTTATGGGGAGTACCGAGGTGGTACTTAAGACCACTGAGATGATTCAGCAGTTTCGGAGTAGGCTACAGACAGCTCAGAGTTGACAGAAAATTTATGAAGACAATCACCGATCGGATCTTGAGTTCCAGGTGGGGGATACGGTTCTCCTGAAGGTGTCACCTTGGAAAGGTGTCATCCGACTCGGGAAGAGGGGCAAGCTAGACCCCAGGTATATCGGTCGTTTTAGGGTTTCGGCTTGGGTGGTACGGGTTGCATATCGCTTGTATCTTCCAGATGAGCTCATCCAGATTCATAGCATGTTCCATGTCTCTCATATACGGAAGTGCTTAGTGGATGATTTCGCAGTAGTTCCGTTTGAGGATATTCGGGTGGATGACCGCCTGAATGATATTGAGAGACCGATGGTGATTCTTGATCGGAAGACGAAAATCTAGAGGAACAAGGTTGTGGAGTTGGTGAAGGTGCAATGGAAGCACCACAATGGTTCGGAGTGGACTTGGGAGCCGGAAGATGAGATGTGGGAGCACTATCCAGAGATATTCGGTACAGCGGACTTCGAGGACAAAGTCTGATTCAAGTGGGGGAGAATTGAAACACTTGGATTTGTATGTTTTATGTTAGCCCTTCATATTAAAAGCATGACATTTTGGTCCCTTTGGTTAGTACGTAGGGTGTACCATAGTGTATGCTTGGCATACTAGCTGAGGTTTGTTCGTGGAGCTCATCCACGTACGTTGGGCGTACATGGAGTATGATGGGCGTATGTAAGCCGATATGTGTGACAACCCATTATTTTCATTATTGTAAAAGTCTCACTAAAGTCAAACTTCTTATTTTGATCTATCTTATTTAAAGTATATTTAAATTCTAAATTGGTTTAAAACCTTTAATTAGAAGTGTTGCTTAAATTAGAAGTGAATTGCATGGAAACGAGAACCTTCATCCGAGCCGCAAGCCCTCGCATGAACCACAAACCGTCGCATGAACTAGAAACCCTGGCATGGCTTGAGACTTCGGACCGCAAACGGTTCGCATTCGCAAATGGTTTGCAGCTGCAGATGAGGTTCACGGCCGAGAACCCACTCCTCGGACCGTAAACTCCGGTCTTATCCATTCGGTGTGGAAACCGATGAAGGTGTCCCATCAGTTTTGACCCTATATAGGGGCTGGACCGTAAACTCCTCCTCACTTCTTTAATTCCAGCCGAAAACACAACCTTTCACACTCAAGAACACCAACCAAAAACCCTCATTCTCTCTCAACTATCATCCTTCTTCCTTTCAATCTTCTTAGGATCTTCAAGTGTTCTTCATTCATCCAGATCATTGGGCTGTAAACCCTTGAATCTCCTTCATTCCTTCAAGAACACTCAAACGTAAACTCAAGAACACTAAGATCTTCTTGGGCCATGAACTCCCAGGCTAGTCGTAAACTCCTAATAGCCTTCCATTTTGCTTCTAACACTCTTATTTGTAAGTTAAACTTACAAATTAGTCCAATTCCTTATCATTCTTATGATTCTATTCACTAATTGTATACATATATTACATGAAATGCATTTTAGGACTTGTTTTGTCTCGGGATCTAACTTGTGGAAACAATCATCCTATATTGAACATTCAAAAGAATCACTCACACAAGGTGAGTTCATACCCCTACAATTTACCTTTTTAAATGCTTTTAGGGAGGAATACAAGTAGAACACAATTTATTTGTGTTAACATTTACATGTGAATAGAAATAAACAAATGATATCTTATGCTTTTAAATGTTGTTAAAATCATTTTCAAAATCTTTGAAACTATTTTAGATTGCTGTTTAATATCAAAATCGTATTCATTTATATATTTATGTATAAGTATGCTTTAACGGACTTAGGACTATTGTTAAATACCTTGACTTCGGTTTCTTGTTTGGTTGTAGGCTTAGGGTAGGATCACTAGTCCGTCTGTCAGATAAATCATAGTTATACATGGTAAATATTTACATGAATATTAAATCCCATTTTCAAAGAACATACTTAACTCAGTTGCATATATTGGGCAATTGAGTCTTTTCTCCAAATCATTTACAACTCAAACAAACATACTAGTAAACTATAATAGGTATATTTTAGAGATCAGTCATAATATTTTCTAGAACAGTGGAACAATACATGAATCAATACATACATACTATTACAATTCGTTACAAAGTATACTATTCATTTACAAGAACAAAAAGGAACTTACATACTATACGTGAACAAGATAACTAAAATGTGAGATACTATTTCATAGCATAGCAATATTCTTTCTATGTCACATTTTCTAACCAGAGTCTCCTAGAGGGAGAGCGTGAGTTTGCGTATAGATCTATATAGGATTGACCATCCCACACCTTGTTGCTAGCTACAATGGGACCTGCAGGTCTACGAGTGACGAATGTCATATCATTTTCGACACCTGAAGAACGTTGTGTTTTATACTAGTCAATCAATCATGGTTATAACCTAATCACATTTTAACCTTAATTAACCAGTTTGGTTACAAGGCAGTTAATGCATCAGTAGTGTATTTTACATAATACTACTGTAAACCTTCATTTTCCATTTCATTCATACAATGATTTTCTCCCATGAGAAATGCATACTATGTTTCTAGTAAAGATGGTTTACAAATATGGAAAACATACATTTTATACTATTTCAAGTATAAACATACATTTTACACTATTACAAGAGAACAAACATACAAAACAGTCGGGTCTTGGGTAGAAGACTACTTTTCCTTTTTAGAAGTATAGGATTTTCTGGG
This sequence comes from Lactuca sativa, assembly GCF_002870075.4. Classification (NCBI taxonomy): domain Eukaryota; kingdom Viridiplantae; phylum Streptophyta; class Magnoliopsida; order Asterales; family Asteraceae; genus Lactuca; species Lactuca sativa. Next base: position 39,603,715 of record NC_056628.2, read on the forward strand.
AAGTATACAAATATTTTCATGAAACAACTACAAACATTTGATACTAAATACTTATGAACTCACCAACTTAAATGTTGATACTCTCTTTCAAAATAACTTGTATTCTTAGGGAACCAGTAGGCAGGCACTGGCACAGGTTTTGGAGAAGACGGAGCAAGTTTAGACTCGTCTTTTATATATATATATATATATATATATATATATATATATATATATATAATTTTTGGTGTCATATAACTATACAAAGAACACACATGTATGAACTATTCTATTAATGCAATGGATGTTGTTGCTTGTTTTACTATTGTGCATTGTTATGATACTGTACATGACGTCCTCCACCCCCGAATGTTTCCGCCACCTCGATTTGGGGGTGTGACAATATGAACCCCTAATTTTAGGGTGTTGCACCCTATTTAAACCTTGTAATATCCTCACTAGGCCATTTTTAGACAACCTCCATCCCCTCTTGTCCAGAAAATCGAACCTTAAGTGACATCTTGAGAGTTTGAGCCTTAAAGTGTGATTGTTGGTGCTTTGTGAAAGAGAAGAAGAAGTGAACCATTTGGAGTGGTGCTTGGAAGTTGAAGATCTGAGATTTTTTCTTCATTTGCTTTCCTTGTGAGGTAAAAAGCTTCCATCTTACTCATCCATGATGCTAGATCTAGTTTGGTGCCATTTTGCACTTTTTGAGTCCATGATTTGGTTGTTGAGCCTCTTTATTCACTCCAGAAGTGATTGATGGTAGATCTAGGGTCCTTTAGGTCCCTTTGTCCATAAAAATGCAAGCTTTATGGTATTTGTGGTCTCATGCATGTGTTACATCATTTGTTAAGCTCTTTTGAGCTCTAAAATCCTCATTAAGCCATGCATCCACATAAACTTAGCAACTTTACGTGATAAACCATCTTAACGAAGTCAAATCTAAGTGTTGGAGTGAAGTCTTAACCGTTTAAGAGCCGAATGAGATAGTTGGCTAAGAGGGTGGAGTATGTTGGGCGTACAAGCAGGTAAGTTGCACGTACAAGCCCTTAAGTGCATACACTAAGCGTACAAGCTGAGTACGCCCTGCATACTCAGAGGGTGGAGTACGTTGAAGATATGATATTTGTTCTTCATTTGCTTTCCTTGTGAGGTAAAAAGCTTCCATCTTGCTAATCCATGATGCTAGATCTAGTTTGGTGCCATTTTGTGCTTTTTAAGTCAATGGTTTGGTTGTTGAGCCTCTTGATTCATTCCACAGGTGATTGGTGGTAGATCTAGGGTCCTTTAGGTCCCTTTGTCCATAAAAATGAAAGCTTTATGGTATTTGTGGTCTCATGCATGTGTTACGTCATTTGTTAAGCTCTTTTGAGCTCTAAAAGCCTCATTAAGCCAAGAATGCACGTAAAGTTTGCAACTCTACGTGTTAAACCACCTTAATGAAGTCAGCTCTAAGTGTTGGATGAAGTCTTAACCGTTTAAGAGCTAAATGAGATAGTTGGTTAAGAGGGTGGAGTACGTTGGGCGTACAAGCAGGTAAGTTGTGTGTATAAGACCTTAAGCACGTACGCTAAGCGTACAAGCTGAGTATGCCCTACGTACTCAACAGTGGGCTTTAGATATGTGGGCTTCTCGGTTTTGGGTCATGTTGGACTTTTGTAGTTTTGGGCCTTGTTGGGTCATCATAATTCTCTTGTTGGGCTGTTGATATTTTATTGGATTCTTTTGGTTGAAGGCCCATGAAAGGGGTTTGGGCCTAATTTGAAAAATCAGACCATATTTGGGGTTTAGGTGATTATTTTAGAATTTCGGCTTTTGGACAATTGCATTGGGATTTTGGTAAAAATCTTAATAAGTGTTTTCTTTCTATAAATTCATGTAAACATTGTTTATAACTAGATAAGAAACCCCGCTTCGCAGGGGTTAGATTTGCCACTAATGTTACAGAAAACCGATGGGATCCTCAATATATGGTTGGTGATTCGATGGCCCTTGATCATATTGGTATCGAAGTGTAAGTATGTTGCTATTATGGGTAAGAAATAAAGTTACAAAATTTGAATTTAAATCAATTGTATAAGAATTAAAAGTCTAATCCTAAGTTACAAAATCAATAGTACACTCGGTGATCCTGAAATGACCAATTCACCCCTATTTCCCTTCCTGTCATCATCACCTCTTATCCTAGTTACAAAAGGCATCATCTACACATATAATAACTCATATAAAACAATCAATAGCCAAATATTTTATGAGAATTTCAATTTGCATTCGGTCATGTACCTGTATCCCTTATACCCCTTACACATTAAACAAATTAATTTTTCAACATAGGTCATCTACGTACTCATTTAATCTCAAAAAAGTAATTTCATGCCATAATTTTTGTGTCACCTCAACATATTATGTCAAATTGTTGAATTATCTACTAAGCCATAAGACCCCTTAAAACTATAACTTGTAGTAACCAAGCTTCTTAACCACCATGGGTATTTAGAGGAATAAGAAATTATTAAGTTAGTCTTAACTCTTAAGGATGGTATGTCATCTCGTGTTAACTACCAAAACACATCAAAACGTTGTCCTCGTGTAGCTACATAAAAGAAATAAGTGATGTATTAGTAGTGTGGTTCCATGAGTGCAATATCAGAAGTAACCAATTAAATAACTATTAACCTAAAACTCTAACCTGGTAATCATTGTATTGAACATAAATAACATACCCACCATCATTAGCTCCTATTCTCCCCATTCTAGTCCCTATTTATCATAATTTCTGTTTAGAATTATATGGAAAATGATAACAAAAAATTTGTATATAGATGTTAAAACTTAAAACCCACACTATTTCTCATAGAACACGCTCTTGCTACCAAATTGACATCTAAGTGTTTCAAATATGCATATAAGATGAAAAAAGATCAAAAGACTGTCATTTTTATGTTGGTCGTGCGTCCTTTCATGATACCCCATCAATAACTTTTGGATTGTATGCATCTCAATTTAAAAAATCGTTTTTTTATAAAAAAAAATTAATTTTTTATTTATCTGTTAAGAAATAATCAGAGTATATAACAAAAAAAATGAAAACCTACCTTCCATTTTTTGGAAAATACAATGTCATAGTTTAGTAGTCTTCTCAAAGTACAGTGGGGTAATATATGCATGTATCTTCAATGGTGAAGATAAATTAGACCAATAAAAAGATGGACGATAGTTATTACCTTTTTTTTTTTGGTCTTTTTTGGTTATATAATTTGAGTATTTCTAACCACCAAGCAATCACAAACTGGGTTCTATGAGCACAGTCTAGAATTTGATGTCTGATAGAACACTCGAATCAAAAGAAAGGTAAAGATCCAATATTTTAATGAAATCAGAAAAATTCGAATCATAAAGAAGCGTAAAGATTCAATCTTTCTACGAAAGTAGAAAAAACCCAAATAAAAAGAAAGGAAAAGACTCAATCCTTTTTATAAATCTATGCATGAAAGATGACAAATTTATATAAAATTAATCTTTACCTGATAAAAAGATCATGTTGGAGGAACCTCCCAAGTTGTTTCTCAAAGAAGCTATAGAATTATGTAGATATGAACTAAAGCCATACATCATAGCAGGTTCTTGTCCACAGAGATTGCAGTTTAAAAATTATCAAATTTACATGAAATGTTGGAATAATTCATTTTAAAAGTTCGGAAAACCATATTGAGATGTGAAATGATTGTTTAGTGTTCATATGTATATATATATATATTAGATACTTTTATAAATATTCTTATACATACTTTTTATGACACGGGTGAGGTTTCTTTCTTGGTTTCTTTTAGAAAGACATAAAGCCAAATTGGAATTGTTGAACATATTTCATGAAAAACGCTCGTTTAATTTAGAAACTTATAAACCAAGAAGAACATGAGGTTTGAGTTTTTTCAACTACAAAACACCATAAATTTGTCATCCCTATTTGTAAAGCAAAAATGTTGAATTTCACCAAAGTAATACCAGGGGCAAAATGGTCAGAAGTTGAACCGGATAGGAGAAACCCATCTGTTGAAAAAGAAATTACTATTTATATGAAGGAATGACCATTTCACCCTTATGTTTAGATCAAATGATTGTTTTACCCTTATGTTAAAAGTTGCTCCTTTGTAGCTTAAACTAACAGTCACCCCATTTGCTAAAACGTGACATTAAATGTGTACTGAGTTTTTTTGTACTACTAATTTTTTTCTATAATATATAAACAATTTAGTTTTTTTTACGTAAATCTCAACCTAAAGTTGTTTTCATGCGTATTGGTTTTAGGGGAATCAAGATATAACAAAGGCATTTTATTGGTTGATATGCAAGAAAGGTACTTGGTTCTATATGATGGAACATAATGAATGAGATTCAACAACATATTTATGCATTGATTTAATATGAATATCATTGAGCAACCACCATCACAAATAAAAAAAAATTTACCTGGGAAATTTCTGTTCTCCAACAACATCAGCATCGTCATCACAACTGAAACCTAGTATAATTTTTGAATAATTGTTCACTATCATTTGAAGCATACAGAGAAATTACATAATTCAAGAAAAATCCTAATAAAATATAATCAAGTAATGAATGAGGTAAAGTAAAGTGGAATGAGTACCTTAATTGGCTTAGGCATTTCAGCGAACACCTTATGGGCGTGCATGCCATAGGGTTTAATTTTATAATGAGTTTTGATCGAGAACCTGCAACTTTGAGCAACCAACTCAACTTCCAAATAAAACAGACAGACGTTCTTAAACTATGTGGAATACTCAAAAAACGATGTAAGAAAATCATACCTACAACTGATTAATTCAGTTCGCTTGCTTTGGAAGCAATAGAAGGCATATGTGTAAGTGTTGTCTGGGGACCTTATCACATCTGAACTATCATCAACAGATAGAGAGGAACCCCTATGAAGATGGTCTTTAATGGTGTTCTTTATAGCTGAAGATTCAATCAAGGAATAGAAGAGAAGAAACAGAAGGAATGAACCAAATTAAAGAATATATGAAAATAAATTTCCAACAAACAATTACCTGAGAAGAACTCTCTCAGCAATGGCACGATAATCTACTCTTTCACAATGTCTTCCATAAGTGGTATAAAATCGGCATATATAAACCCAAAAAAGTGATCAATCGACATAATAAAAGTCCAAACGACAGGGATTGCTCCGATCGAACCCTAAATGCCGCACCTGACCACGAAAATTGAAACTTGAAGAAGCAAGTTCAGTCTGCAGGTGGACCTACAGCTAAGAGTGTTAACATGACGAAGGTGGCCGACTTTTCAAAAAAAATATTAAATTTATGAATAGAAGTGAAAAAAGTGAACTCCTTACCTGGTTAGAAGTTGTTAATTGAAGTGTTGCTAGACGGTGATGATGATGGATAGCAAAGGAACATCGACTGGTGGAGTTTACATAAGAAGACGGTGTAGGTGGAAGATATCGATTTGCGTCGGTGGCATCTAGGGTTCAATTGCTTCGATGTTGGCCGACGACGGCCAATACCATCGCCTGAAAACGCATGTCGCCTCCTATCTCAGCCTCCACCTGCCACAGACGACCTCCGATTTCAACTGGTGAGCCGATGTCGTTTCTCACGACTTAGATTGTTTTCATCAGGAGTATACGAAGGAAACTGTAGAGAAGGATCCAGCTACCTGAGAAGTATGGACTCGGCTCTGTTTCCCACTAAACCCTAATCGAATAGAAAAACCCATCCGGATCCATATATTGTCTCTGCCTGTCGACTTCTTACAAAGAAAGAGAAAAAAACGTTTGGATGAGGAGCGGTGGAAGAAAGGAAGAGAAGAGAACGTTTGGATAAGGCGGTGGAAGGAAGAAACTGGAAGTACTGACCAACGTAGGCGTATGGAGATAAGGTGAAGAGACATTAAACATATCGGAATTTGATTGGGTAAAAAAACGGTGAGGCAAAGCAGAAGCAAGCACGTGTACACACAACATACATTCACAAAACTAATCCATACATTTAAAAAATAATAAATGAATAAAAATATAAAATAAAAATTTACAAGGGGCAAACTGTATTTCCTAAAAAAAATGGGTGAATTATGTCAAAATGGTTAGGAACATTACTGCAATAAAATGTATAGTTAAAGTACTATTTTTGTCATCCCCTTAGCATAAATCCCAAACTGCAACAAAAAGAATACTTAAAGGACCATTTTTGTCGTCCCTTAGCTAGCTAAGGGTGGACAATTTTAATATATATATAATTTGTTTCCAACTTTTTTATAAGTTTGTTTTTATTTTAAAAAAAATTAGTTTTTCATTTTAATTTGCACAACCTTTTTGATATATAACACAATTGTTTTTCCCAAAAAAATTTCATGAAAATTTTTCGATAGCAACTCGCGGAAGGAATCAACTGAACAGATACTTATAAATGTTATAAACAGAAATAGAAAAAATAAATAATAACAAATAAATTAATAAAATAATATTATATAGTTTAAATAGTCGAATTAAATATAACTTTTCTAAATAATTAAATCGTTAAAAGTAGGATGTTAAAATACATCATTGATGTGAGTAAAATCATATGATATTTTTGAAGATCCATAACTTTTTAAATAACTCAAATTAAATGAACTTATGATTGTCAAAATCGCGATCTTGATCGTAGGATTTTACGATCCTACGATCTTAGATATAAAAAACGATTTGGATTGTAAACATATCGTATTTGGGATAAGATCACAGGTAGGATAGTAAAATCGTAAGGTCATGATCCGATCCAATCCTACATTTCCTTGGTCTTTTTTTTTTATTTTTTTTTATTTTTACCATTTTATGTTTTTTATCCTTTACCAAATTATCGTTTATCATTTTGTATGGTAATTTATGATTAATATTTTGAAGCTTATGGAATTTTTTAACGAAAAATTAAATGTTTTAAATATTTTTCATGTCTTAAAATTATAAATTAAAATTATGTTTGATTTTGTGTGATCTTAAGTTTTCGATCTCAATTTTACAAACCAAAAAACGATTACATCGAATCCTGATCTTGACAACTTTAAATGAACCAATAGCTTCAATCAAATAAATAATAAACCTGTATAGACTAATGAACACATTTATATGGACTTTTTTCTTACAAACATGCATAGATTAATAAACACATATATATTGACTTTTTTCTTATAAAATAATTGTAAAGACAAATAATAACTTCGAAAAATAACGGACCAGGGCCCCCAAGACATGCTCTATGACTTTCATACACGTTATATCTTATTTACTTTCATTTTAAGTTTTGTATTAAATAATATACTTAAATAAGAGTTTATATTAAATGATGTATTTTTAAATTTTATCGTATATTACTTTTTGTTAGTTCCATTTATTCAACTTCCAAAAAATGACAAAATTAAGGGAACGAATTTGAACACAACAAAAATTCTTCATACAACCATTTATGTTTTAAAATGTTGTATTGTACTACTTTATTAAGCATAAAGTGTTGTGAATGGACAAGGGCGGAACACGAATATCAAAGCTACGGGGCAGAACTAAAATTTCAAATACAAAAACAAATACAAAAACCTACGAACAAATCTATTTGATCAATCTTTAAACATGTACTTATTTCTAATTTATTGAAACTGTTTTACAAAAAATATTGTTGCAATTTAATTAAAAAAAATAACAATAAAAAGTTTAATTTTCTTAAAAAAAAAAGTTAACAGAAATTAACAAATAACATATACATTTAAAAGCAAAATATCTCCTATACTTATTTTGGTAAGATTTAATTATAGTGAAATGTTTACATGCTTTATTACAAAAACTGAAAAAAGTAGTAAAGTATTGTTGCAGACTTTATCACTTTAACTAAACTCTAGTCTTTCAAAATAAACAACTTATATCATATTCTACTAAAGAGAAAGTTAACGAGATTAGAAAGAAAGATACGAAGACTTACAACCACAATTCCGGCAACGCAGTAACGAGAAGATGTCATATTCTACTAACTCATATCGTATTCTACTAACGAGAAGATGTCGGATAAAGGAGATAGCAACCAAACAAAATTCGGCACAAGACCGTCGGAGAGTAAACATCTGCTGTTTAGGTTGTTGTTCAGAGTTGTAGTCGGAAAACAGCGATGGCGGTGATATGTTTTAGTGAGAAGGGTTTTTTTTTTTTTTTTTTTTTTTTAATTCTTTTGGCAGCAAAATTCGTTGATTTAGACTTTAAGGTTTATAATATCTCAAAGATTTAGTTAAATAAATTGTACATTATGATCGTATATGATGATTTTCTAAGAGTATTATTTTCCTAATTTTATTTGGTTTTGCATAGATTTTTTTTCAATAATTTATGGATTTCCGTTAATTACTTGTTGAAATGCCTGATTTATTGCCGTCTTTTGATTTTCTTGTTTTTTGGAGGAAATTTATAATTATAATATTTTTCTTGAATTGTATAAATAAATATTCTTAAGATATATGGGGGGTCAAAAACTTAGGTAGTGTTTGTTTTTTGTCTGCAGATCTGCGCGACCTCTTCTGTCTCGTCACGCAGACCACACGCATACATTAGCCTGCGCAGACTGTTTGTTTTTTTTTGAAGACTGCAGACCTAAAAATGTCTGCACGTCCTCTTCTTGGCGCAGATGTGAACCAGAGTCTTCTAACATCTTCATATATCTTCTAGCCTAAAAAAAACATATATATCTTTATTTTTTTATAGTTTTTTTTTTAATTTATATTTTTTCCAACTTTATTAAAGATAAACAATTTGAAAAAAATTACAAAACTTAAAAAAAAAAACGTTCGACGATACAAATATGATATTTATGACAAATTTATAAATAAAAATTTATTACAATAATACTCGTTGAAGTTGTTTATATAAATATGAAAAAAAAATCATAATATATTCTAATATTTTTTTGCCAAATTTTGTAAAACATTATTTAATACAGTATTGTCAATTTCTCGAGAAAATATTTATGATACGTTTTTAATGTATTTAACTGAAAAAATTGAAGTTTATTTTCATCCATTTATGTATCAAATTCTTTGATCACTAATTAGAATGTTTAGTTATAACTTTGCAACTAAAGTTGTTGGTTTTTATCAAATATATACGTTAATTCACATCATTTTTATTTTTATTTTTTTATAAATAATACATAAAAGTTGATCTAGATTTGTTAATTATTTATAACAAAGTCATAAAGTTATTAAAAATATCACTTTGAATTTTAAAAAATTAGTTTATTTAGATTTCAGTTTATTTTAGTAGCCCGCAGATGTTAAAAAAACAAACAGTCTTTTTTTTTAGACTGCAGACGTTTAGTCCACCTCTTCTACTGCAGAGGTCTACAAATGTGGTCCGCAGACTGCAGACATTTTGCCAACAACACCTTAGTGAAAAATCAAATCAATCCTATATATAGAATCTAGATATTACTAAGTAAAAAAAATCAAGGGGCCATGGCCACCCGGCCATATAGAGGATCCGTCACTATGTATGGATAAAAACTGTTGTGTACGAATCACTTCCTTAAAATTAGCAACAAGCTACCCGACAAAAATATAAAAATAAAAAAAACATACTGTTATTGACAAATATAGTTGCACTAACGTAAAATAAAATAATATTTTTAGAATTTTAAGAAATACATATTGAAAATAATAATGTTATTTACAATCACTATGAAATAACTTTTATATTAAGTTTATCTATAAAATTGTAATTAATATGAATCATACTAGGAAAATTTATAGAAAAGGTCTCAATATTTTGAGAAATTTTTTAATAAAATCTTTTTTAATGGAAAAATCATGACTATTTAAGTTTTTGAAAACAAAAGTCTAATAAACCGGCTAATTTATTCACTTTAGTACTTTTGACCTGTTCAGTAGGTCATAAGACCAAATTCGTTAATTTTTGCAAAATAATGAGATTTTCTGCAAATTTCACCAAAACTTGTATATAATGTATAAACAAATGTTTTACGTATTTATATGTATTTTTAAGTATTTACTTATTTTTTAAGTTTTTATATGTACATGTTGTATGTATTTTTGTGTGTTTTAAATGTATAAACATATTTTTTACGTATTTAAATGTATATTTAAGTATTTTACATATTTTTTATGTATTTGTATGTGTTATTTTTTTTTACGTATTATGTATTTATATGTGCTTATGTATTTCTTTAAAGTTTTTTATATGGATGTTTATGCATTTTAAATGTATAAATATAATTTTTTTTACATATTTATACATATTTATACATATTTTTTTATGTATTTATGTGTTATTTTTTAAGTATTACATATTTAAATGTATTTTTATGTATTTGTGTATTTTTAAAGTTTTTTATATGGATGTTTTTGTATTTTTATGTATTTTAAATGTATAAATGTATTTTTATGTATTTATATGCATTTTTAATTATTTTAAATATTTTTTAAGTATTCTCATATGTCATTTTTTTATGTATTACATATTTATATATTTTTTAAGTTTTTTATATAGATTTTTATTTTTATGTATTGTAAATGTATAAACATAGTTTTTACGTATTTATACATATTCTTAAGTATTATACATATTGTATGTGTTATTTTTTATTTATTAAGTATTTTATGTATTTATGTATTTATATGTATTTATGTTTTTTATATAAAAATATATAAATATGTAATAAATAAAAAATAACACATAAAAATACATATAAATATGTAAAAAAAATACATATAAATATGTAAAAAAAATACATTTATAGATTTAAAATACATAAATATACATAAACATCCATATAAAAAACTTAAAACAAAAAATACATAAATACATATAAATACGTAATAGATAAAAAATGACACATAAAAATATAAAAAAAGTAATTAAAATACTTAAAAATGCATATAAATACATAAAAGAAAATACATTTATACATTTAAAATATATAAAAATACATAAACACCCATATAAAAAAACTTTAAAAAATTCATAAGTGCGTAAAAATACATATAAATACATGATACATAAAAAACAACACATAAAAATACATAAAAGTATTTAAAATACTTAAAAATACATATAAATATGTAAAAATATATTTATACATTTAAAATACATAAACAACCATAAAAAAACTTTAAAAAAAAAAATACAAAAATACATATAAATACATAATATATAAAAAATAACACATAAAAACACATTTAAAAATATGTAAAATACTTAAATGTACATATAAATACGTAAAAAATATGTTTATATATTTAAAATACATAAAAATATATATATTAAATCTTAAAAAATACATAAATACGTGAAAATACATATAAATACATAAAAAAAACGTTTATACATTATATATAAGTTTTGACAAAATTTACAGAAAAGTCTCATTATTTTATAAAAGTTAACGATTTTGTATTTAACGATTTGGTCTTATTATCCGCTGAACATTTCAAAAAATGCTAAAACGAATAAATTAACTGGTTTGTTGGGTTTTTCTATTCAAATAGTTAAACAAGATTTTTCTATTAAAAAAAATTAAGACTTTATTAAAAAATTTTCTTAAAATATTAAGACTTTTCTATAAATTTCTCATGTAATATAAGATAAACATATGTTATAATCATGCAATTCAACGAATATGCAGTTTGCGTGTGAATAGAAACAAAATGTTTGCGTGTGAATAGAAACAAAATGTCGTTGTCATGCTAATGCTACCTTTAAATGATATTATCAGTTAACTATAGACAAGTGTTGTTTAAAGACACCTAAATTTTGTGTCAAAACCACCCAAGTAATTAAAGTCAAAACCACTATTAATCACTATTTAAATCATTACCTCCTGTTAAATCAATATATTCCAATATACATAAGCTTTACATTTGTGGCCCCTAGTTTTATATTTTAATTTCAGTTTTAGTCCTTTTCTTTTTTAATATAAATAATATACAAGCCCGTATATTTGCAACATAGATAAGTTTTACATTAGGTCACTCATTTTATATATGTCAGTTTTAATTATATTCTTTTTTAATACAAATATATATATATATATATATATATATATATATATATATATATCATCTTTTTCACGCATATATACACACATGGATGTAATATTTTCAGTTTATACCTTTCTCTATTTTAAAAGATAATAACATTCACCACCTTTCCATTTTATATTCGTATTAGGCAAAACTAATAATTATATTTATATTTATAGTCTTTTTACTTACCCTACATTTACAATAAACATCATATCTTTATTCTAGTAAGTTCGGTTGGGTACGGAAGTTAAAAGATATTTTTTCACCATCAACAACTTCGCTTCGACAACCTACTTCTCACAAAAACAAAGTACCAAGTGGACGTCCGCGATTGAGTACACAAACAAAACCTACTGTTCCGCCTACTCAAGATCCAACGACTCAATATCCTCGTAGACATAGTTTTGCGACGTCTATGTCGGATTATAATGGATCTAATCAGTTTGATTTAAACCAGGAACCAAAGAGACACAATACATTTTCGTTTCAACAAACTTCAACATTTTATTCATATTCACTTATCAGTGAAATTCCAAATGAATTTCATCCATACGTTACAAACATTGAAGATGTGGAGGGAGATGGAAATTATGGATTTCGGGCAATAGCTGTCTCCCTCGGGTATAGTCAAAATTATTGACATCAAATCCGCTCACACTTATACAACGAGTTATTAGAAAATTAGGGACGATATTCAATGATTTTTAAGGATGACATAAACAATGTACAACACTAGTTGAGTTTCACTGGATTTGGTTCTGCACAAAGTGAATATTGGTTGATTATGCCGGATACTGGATTTCTTATCGCTAATAAGTATGGTGTAATTGTCTATTTTTTCGACAGACAAGGTTCGTCGACCTGTTTTCCACTTTGGCATGGTCCGCAAGATATTTCACATCATAGATCTATTGTTATCGCCTTCGTTTATAATTGCCATTAGGTCAAAGTTGATTTACAAGAATTACATCAAATGCCTACAGTTTTGTCACTTTGGCGTCACCACAGATCAGAACGTGCCGCTAGATGGGAAATATTGTATAATGCTCGACTTAATGCATATATTTCACCGAATGCACCACGTAATAATTGTAATATTTATGTAGTTAATGTCCCTGATAATTAATAAAATTAAAATATGATATTGTTTGACGAAACGGTAGTAAATGAAAATGATAATTTTATTTGTTATAGTTGTGAAAAAATATCATATCATATTTTTTATTGTTTGTTTAATTGTTTGTGATCGTTATTTTTTATTGTTCGAAACGTTAACAAACTCGAATTTAAACCGAAAATTTTATAAAAAACCATGTAATTTAAAAAAATAAACAAAAGTAAAGGTTAACCATCTTGAATTATACCGACAAATATATAAAAATAAACACGTAAAAATAGTTTTTTTTATGTTAACGAATGAAAACTATTAATAAAAATCAAATTATGTATAATAGGACGTTAGCAAAAAGGGTCATTCATGTAAGTTTTGGAAACCATAGATACCATATTTGTAAAAAAAAAAATTATCAGGGACTGGCTTTGTGACTTTTGGCAAATCATAAGGACCATTTTTATAATTTTGATATATATATATATATATATATATATATATATATATATATATATATATATATATATAATTTGAAAAAAAAATTATATGAAATCTATACAAACTCTATTAAAATAAAGAACAAATAAAATTGTTATATAATAATAATAATAATAATAATAATAATAATAAATTGTTAAAAGAAAATAACAAAGGAAAAGGAATAACAAGTTAGTGATTTTATTTGAAACAAGGACTAAAAGTGTAATATCCATAAATTATAGGAATACAACCTATTAAATTTTAATTAGAAAACAAAACTGAAAATAAAACCAAAACCCAAGGACCATTTCTGTAATTTACTCTAAACAAATATATTAAAATAGTTTTGAAATATCTAACCTCTGTCATTCAATAAAATCATTATTACATATTTAATATTTTTTAATTAACTTTAGCATTAATAGTTTCAAAGGAATGGTTTTGACTTTATTCGGGTGTATTTAGAATCCCCCACCCCACTATAAATCAATTATTTGACTATTTTAAATTCGTTCACGCTTAATTAATTTAAAAACCACTGATTTAGAAAACTTTTAGTGTAACAATATGTGGTTCTCGTGATAATGTTACTTCAAATGTTCTACCATTAAAACCATTGTTTTAAAAGGCACACAATATCATGCCATGGTGTAAGACGATAGTGTAGTTATCTAGAAAACATCAAATACGAGTTTGTTAAGTATAGCACCAAATAACATGTCAATGCGTGTTTTATTATCTCATGGCGCGTGTTTGTTTAAGCCGTGAATTTTTTTGTATTGTTTTTTTTTTCCTAATCGGGTTTGAAACAATCGAGTTTTTATTAACATTTTCAAGTTAAGTGTTGCTATAATACTTCAACAAACTTGATATATTAGATATAATCATATGAACATTGATTTTTCAAGTTAAGTGTTGATATAATGCTTCAACAAACTTGATGCGACAACCCGAAATTTATTCCGTCATTTTTAATCCCTCATTCCGTTAATAAGCCTCGCTTTATTAATTGTCTGTTAACCTTTTGGAAGAGGTTAATTAATTTGGGACTTTTATAATGACTTTGTAAGGGTTGAAATAAATTAGAAACACCACAATATTCCCTTGAAAATTTTTAGTTTCAACCAAATCAAAATACGACCATTTAATCGGGTGCGACCAAAAGTCCCGTTTAACGTCAGTATCCGGTAGATTTCCACTGAACCCCAACTCAAACCCCTATATAAGGGTGACTGGAGTCCATTTGAGACTTTCCACTCTCTCACTACACTCTCTCTCTACAACTTGTTTTCGAGCCAAAAACGCCCATTCCGAGCCCCAAACTAGTAAGTAACCTATCCTAACTTGTTGTATAGCTTAGTTAACATACAAATTCGTGTTTAAGACATCAAATAGGGGCAAATCCATGTGTTTACGACCCAAGAACATTCTTGGACCGTGAACACCCTTAAGTGGGGTTTTTAAGCCCCAAAACCCCTCTAAACTACCCCTAGGGCTTAGATATGACTTGTGGACTTACACCTTCGAGCTTAGAACACTAAAACCTTGCATTTTGGAGAGTAAACATGAGTTTACGGCCCAAGAACACTCTTGGACCGTAAACCCCTCTTTAAGGGCCGTGAACACCCTTTAAGGTGTTAGAAATGCCCTCAAACACTTCCTATGGCCTTGGAAAATGTCTAGAAGCAACCACCATTGAAGTAAAGGCATTAAACATCAAAGAATCATTGGGCATAGGAGTTTACGGCCGTAAACCCCCCTAGGATTGGTCCATGGGCCGTAAACTCCCAAAGAGTGCCCAAATGAGGCCCTAACTTCTTCATTTGACTTGCAAAAATGCATAGAACTTTATTTCCTACCATTTAAGACCCTAATACACCAAAGGAATGTGCATATAGGAGCTTACGGCCGTAAACTCCTTGTTTAGGGCCGTAAACTCCTCAAATGGTCCATTTAGAGCCTTAAACCTCTTCATATGCCTTATATTTGGACCTAGCCTAATTCTATGAGAGATATAAGACCTTGAAGCATCCTAGAACACACCACCATGAGTTTACGGCCGTAAACTCATGGGGATTGGTCTTAGGGCCATAAACTCTATAAAGAGTAACTCCCTATCTAGGCCATACACACCCTTAGATGTTACCCAGGACACTCCTAACACTTGACCAAAGTGTTTTCCGCACTTTAGGATGCGTATACGTGTTTAATTAGTATTATATTTACTAACTGTATGTAAACATATGTCATCATATGTTAATAGGTCATTAAGTGTGCTCAAGTCTTTATTTGACACCGAGCACCCAACCGGCACCTTTATCCGATCCACTTACAACAGGTGAGTTCATACCCCTGAATTAACCTCTTAAATGTTTTTACATGATTTTATTGGGGGGGGGGGGGAATACAAGTTAAAACATGCCAATTATCATATCAATCATATGTGACTGATAACCCGCATGCACAAGGATATATTACACTGTCAGCTGTTTTACCAAGTATGATACTGTAAATGGTTTTCCAAAACGTCTTTACTTGTTCAAATCTTTTCTCAATTTGTCTCTCGCGCTGTATGTTTTACCTCAAAATTCAGTTACATCAGTATTTTAAACAAAGGTTTTCTTTACTTATATTGGTTTATCAAAGTTATAATCAAAACTTGTGTATGAAAGATTTTCAAGGGTTTCTAAAGGTTTTCAAACTTATTTTACAAAAGAATACCAAGTCATGATTTTATTAAGTGTAAAGGTTTTCCCAAGTTTACATCAGAGTTTTCTTCTATGTTTTTATACTTCTACTTCATTAGATGCTACTACTTCGTTATGCTTCTACTTCGTTAGATGTTTCTACTTCTTTAAATGCTACTACTTTTTTAACGCTTCTACTTCGTGAACGCTTCTACTTTGTTAACGCTTCTACTTCGTGAAACGCTTCTACTTTGATAACGCTTCTACTTCGTGAAACGCTTCTACTTTGTTAACGCTTCTACTTAGTTAAACGCTTCTACATAGTTAAATGCTTATATGTCGTTAAATGCATGCCTGTACCTATATAGTTATATAAATGATGTTTAAAGGACTTAGGAAGGCTAGTTCGCCCTATTTCCTTTTCCTCGTTTGGATGTGGTCTGGTGGGTATCGAATATCCATCCGAAAGTCGTTTAAACATTAATTATATATCATGTATACATGTATAGACATGAAGGTTTACATCGATCAGTTCAATTGTGAGTCTCTACCGTTAGTCCAGCGCCTCTAATAGAATTCAGATTACGAGATGCATCTTCAAGACACGGATCTCCCCGTCGTCAAGTTGGTAGCCAGAGTCTCCTGTAGGGAGAGCGGGCATTGTGTGTATAGATCTATACGGGACTGACACCCCCACACCCTGATTGCTAGCTACAGTCCACGGCCTACCAAGCCAAGGGGTGACAAATGTCATATTTACACCGACGCTTGCAGGGCGTCAAGTACTTTAGTGTCGATTAGTATGGTTACGAGTATCTCCATGTTTACCTTATAATTATGGCCTTAAGGTAACGTTAATTAATATTGTATGCTGGAAACACACTCTTAGAATTACTCTTTGTTTTAGACCTTGCTAGTTGTATCTTTCATTTGATACTGTCTGGGGTATGTGTTTCTTTGTTTTAGACCTTTCTAGCCATGTCGTACATTTGATACCGTCTGGGGTCTATGTCTCCTTTTTTTAGACTGGGCCAGGCATATCATTCACTCGATACTCTCCTGGAGTCTATGATTTCTTTTCCTTAGTCAGTAGTATTTTCTGCTGAGGCATATGTTATTTTCCCTTATATTTTACTAGTGATAATCTCCTACTTTCTTTAAAGTCAAATACCGTATTTTGGGTAATGATAGTATTTCAAGGAAAATTTCTCTTTAAAACATAACACTGTCGAGTCTTGGTAAAAAACTGCTTTTAATTAGAAAATATAGGATTTTCTGGGAAGAACTCTAATACACCGTAGACTCTAAACTACTACTTTTTATAAAGTTATTTTGGATAAAATGATTACTTACACAAATGACACTAAATGCTTATGAACTCACCAGCATTTATAAAAATGCTGATACTCGCTTTCAAAATAACTTGTATTCTCAGGTCAGCAAATAGACAGGTACATCCCAGGAGCTTTTGGTGAAGACAGTTTAGTTCCAAGCTACACCTATATTATTACTTGTATTACTTTGATGTTTCTATGCAATGTAAACTATGTAAAACTATTACTATTAATGCAATGGTTGTTGTACTTTGATTACTATACTGCATATGTTGTGATACTTGACATGACGTCATCCACCCCAGAACGTTTCTGCCGTTCCGGTTTTGGGGTGTGATAGATTGGTATCAGAGCATTGTTTATAGTGAGCTAAGTATATCAATTCATAAAAGATATACAACCTATAAATACATAGGGATTAAACACTCTGACCAAGAATTATACTTTAAAGTATAACCATATTTTACCAAAGTATAAGAACATCCAGAATCTAAACACTCGAACAAAGTATCACAAGAAGAACAAGAATAAAAGTCTTCGGATGTTGAGCATTACCGTCAAACCTAGGCATTTATGTAATCGTAAGCTGGAATAAATGTAACCTGATCAACTATATTTATTCGAGATGCGATGAACGTGTGCTTGGGAGTGATAGTGGTGTTGCAACGAGTCTGAAACTTACCAACTAGGAATGCTAGAGCCAAACATAAAGTTTAAAATACTATGGGAGTATTTTGGAATACTAAAAGACTCACATTAATCCCAGAATCATATTCAGAAGTTAAGAAACAAACAAGAAATTAAAATACCATAGGGGTATTTTAGGATCCATAGATAACCTTGTGTGAAGAACTAAAAAGATGCTTATTGATATACCTACAATTAGAGAGGGTATACTCCCAAGGTTATATATAATAAGGATCCTATAGACTAAGAATGTGTGGTTTCGCTCTACTTCCTTTTCCTCGTTGGGATGTAGATATAGAGTAGTATCACATATTCGAAGGCCTATCGGATCTAAGCTATATATGATTTGTGTACCCTATGTAATTGTAGCAGGACTCGATATGGATCACCCAGTGAAATGTTAATAATCTCTGAGGATTCTTTAGACATTTCCATTCTCGCACGAACCCTGTAGAAAACCCTATCCAGTTCAGTACTCGGCAGAAGAATTGACTTAGACCCAGAAGAGGTTCATTGAGAAGATTTCTAGTTCGGAAATAAATGAACTAGGTCGAGACTATTGAAATCACCAAGTGCCTATATCTTTTTAGGGACATGGTGGGAAATCCGCCTAAACTTCCGAGATTCCCAGTCATCCATCATGAAGTGATGACACCCAAATTCAGAATCGGGAGTAAGGCGGAGTAGAGATTCAGTATGTCTACAAGAGAAGAGAACCCTAGGTAACTACCAGAAGAAAACCAACGTCGGTCCCAGTCAAAGATACGAGGTAGACAAAGGGAGCCAGTACATGGAACCCGAGAAGTGTCTTTTCCTCGTTATTGTTGTGATAATACACCCATAAAATAATACAATTTAGTGAGATAGTAATTACACTACTCACGCTATGTGTTAGGTAAATCGCCTTTTCCTGTCGCAGGTAATACGATTAGAGCGGATCCCAACACCTCTATTGAGAGTGTTTAGCTATACATCTTCATGAGCCTTTCTTCCCGCGGTCTTTGTTCCGAACTGTTCTCAAATCTTTCCAAGCCAGAGAGTGAACCTTTCCCAGTACAAATGTAACTTAGTAGGAACGACTCCCATCTTATGACTTTTTCCGATACTCATACTCCTACCTTGAATACCCAGACTACATCATAGGGATGTAGGTCGACACTCAGACAACCAATATCCGAGGCACGGGAAAAATGTATGCCTAATATAGTAAGGATAGATACATCCAGGATTAACCATCGTCTCTCATCAGCTTGTGTTCCTTTCCGTGTAGGGAAAAACCATGCCTCTGAAGAAGCGTAACCCATTCGCTGGCAAGAAACCGACTTTCCTATTCGATGAAGCTACGTTCCAAGCTGCAGTCTCGGCAGCTGTAGCAGCTGTCATGGCTCAACTGAATGCTAACAACGCCAATGTTAGTAAGAGCCCTATCGGGAATTCCGATCCTAGTAATGGACAGCAACAGCCAACCTCTGTATACCCAGCCACCCAAGAACCTCAACCAAATCCACTGAAGAGAAAACTCAAGATCGAGGAGGGAAGTACCTCGGCTCAAGGACCTTTCGAAGGGCAACGAGCTGAGACAGTCAATACCCCTGCCAGCTCTTCCATCCCGACTTCAAGAAGACCATACCTAGGAAACCTTCCCCACTGCAGCAAATGTAGCTACCATCATTATGGTATATGTCGGGAACTCTATTGTGCTAGGTGCAACATGAAGGGGCATACTGCTCGTGTCTGTAGAACCCCGGTTGAGTTCATTACTTCAACCACCAATGTGGCGACTAATACAGTTTGTCACCTATGAGGTGAAATGGGACACTTCAAAAGGGACTGCCCAACCGAAGGAAAAGACAAGGACACAGGAGGAGTCTAACTCTAATGCTTAGGGAGAAGCATCAAGAAACCCGGTAGATTTTGGTACGTCTCTCAATCTCAGATAACTAACCGAAAACATTAAAAAGCTAATTCTAAATGTAAATACTTCCCCATTAAGGTGAAAGTCGCAACACTGTTATAAAATTAAAATTTCATCAGGTAAAACTATAATGGCTAGATATATACGTTACGGCCATGTATAATTGAGATGGATAGACCTAGAGTGAGTGAATGCCGCCTCATTTCCTGTTCCTCGTTTGGTTGTGGATTTAGGGCGGAGTCGCTCAGTCAACAGTCCTCCCCACCTTAATTATACGTGACTAGTATATGTTAGGCGATTATAGAAAGGCCTCGTGAGAATCCATTCATGAAAGGTACCCTATTCAGAAACACTCAGGACCCTCTACAATTCCGTGTCAACTCTATCGGTCCAAGTATCCGCGACAGGGATACACGGGACGAAACCCGAGACGCCTAGAACTTGTGTGCCCGTTCAGCACATGACCCTATCGATCCTTATTTTATATCATATCGAAGTATGCCAAATTCGACACCTCTATCAATCATGGTTCGACTTCATGCAACCATGTGTAAATCCTTAGTGCTGTGTAAAAAGAACTTTCTCCATAGCCATTTTGGTGAATAAAGGTTCTTCCGAACCTAAAAAAATAAGAATAATAAAACCTAATGCGATCCGTCAGTCGTCCCTCTTATTTCAAACCTTCCGAAGTACCCAGGAGAAGGGTACCGCGCTTTGTTAACCGACCCTTCATAGACAGATAGAAACCGAAGCGAAAGACATTGCAGGCATTCCAGAAGACGATAACCACCCGGAACCTACTCCATAGATCCCCCCAGAAAGACCCTTCGCACCTCGCAATCAGGTTCATGAATCAAGAAGATAGAACTCATGGGACTGACTAATATAACTGAGTATATGCTTAAGGGTGGTATATAATTGAGATAAAAAAGATTTAAGATGTGTGCTTCCTCCCTACTCCCTGTTCCTCGTTGAGTTGTGGGTCTGGGATGGAGTCGCACAACTGAACATCCTGCCGACCTCAATTATATACGGCTTGCATACACCAAGTATTAGTGGTTAAGCCCAGTATGAGCTCTACCACGAACCTCATAGTAAAACCCTTCATCCTATCCCATGGAATGGGAGCTAGAGTCAAGAGAACCCCTGCAGGTTGAGCTACTATAATGACCACAAATTCGAAATTTGTTGTCATCTCGGTTAAGCCAACATAGTATCTAACACCCTCGGTTGGTAAAGAAATCTGAGTCGTAAGAGTCAAGGACATTGACTACGACCATCCACTCATGCTTAATCCCCCGAATTAAGCATCCCAGCGGATATCCCGGAAATCCAGAAGCTGCCATACGTTAACCCTTGATAAGAGTGGATGAAGAGACTAAAAGTTCCGAGTGATGGAACCCTATACTCACTAGATTTGACCTAGACCGAGAAAAATCAGAGTCTTCGGGAGAGTAGTTGCAAAAGATGTTCGCACTACTCAGGCACTTCGTCCACCCCGTTACCGACGAGTAGTGCCTAGGACACTCCGCCCTCTCATGTGGAAGAAATCACCGTCGCCCTGTAGACGATAAACTACATTCTCCGAAGTGAACACTAGAATGCCAAGAACCACAGGATAACCTCCGCAGCCAAGAATACTTGATTAAAGTGAGAAGGTAGGTTGCGTTAAGCCTTATAACCTAGATCCCGAAGAGATTATAGACTTGACCCCAATCTAGGTGTTAGTCCATGGGTTATACAAGAGCACGCGCTTTCTGCAACTGAAATAAACCAATGCCTTAGAGAATAGGACATGTCTTAGAGATTCATTGGACTACTAGGTGTTCCACGAATACTATCTCACATGGAAATAGTAGAACCACCTCCCGAGATAGTCCAACACTTCAGAAAATCTATAAGGATTGTGTTAGCCCTGAGCAGAGCATGCTATTCATGAAACAGCAAGGCAAGTAAGAGCATGATCTTTTCCCGATAAGAATCATGCCGTGAAAGCGCCAACTAGATGATGATGGGAAGTTTAAAAACATCTAAGCACTCGTCTGGTGAAACCCTATCTCCCCGACCCTGAGAGTTTCCGTTAGAAACACCTCAAGAATCAGTAGTGCAGGTTCATTTTGCACAAGATTGAGATAGCCACCCTACAACAAACAGATACCCGTAGACATGCAATCCATCCGATGATCTAGAAAACTTGTGAAAGCCAATTGACAGGAAACACGAATCTAAGGACACCCGACCAACCTGAAGGACTACTACTTTCGGAAATTCCAAAAGTTTCACCCCAAATCAATCCACTTCTTAGACTTGATAAGTGTTTGCCCGACGTCACTCTTTGCATCCCACTCATCTTGATAGAAACCATTGGGAACCCTAACTTCGTAGATGAACCTGTAGGAATCACTAACTAATCAAATCGGATTCCGCATCCCATAAGTGAAGGTTTGTTAGAATGACAAGCAAAGGCTAGAGTTCACTTGGGAATTCGAGGACCAACCGAATAGGAAGTGCCCTCATACCCCTACCTGATTATTTATGCCGCTTTCTTAAATGAACCTGAATTTTGGGACGAAATTCCCTCTAACGGGGGGATGATGTGACAACCCGAAATTTATTCCGTCATTTTTAATCCCTTATTCCGTTAATAAGCCTCGCTTTATTAATTGTCTGTTAACCTTTTGGAAGAGGTTAATTAATTTGGGACTTTTATAATGACTTTGTAAGGGTTGAAATAAATTAGAAACACCACAATATTCCCTTGAAAATTTTTAGTTTCAACCAAATCAAAATACGACCATTTAATCGGGTGCGACCAAAAGTCCCGTTTAACGTCAGTATCCGGTAGATTTCCACTGAACCCCAACTCAAACCCCTATATAAGGGTGACTGGAGTCCATTTGAGACTTTCCACTCTCTCACTACACTCTCTCTCTACAACTTGTTTTCGAGCCAAAAACGCCCATTCCGAGCCCCAAACTAGTAAGTAACCTATCCTAACTTGTTGTATAGCTTAGTTAACATACAAATTCGTGTTTAAGACATCAAATAGGGGCAAATCCATGTGTTTACGGCCCAAGAACATTCTTGGGCCGTGAACACCCTTAAGTGGGGGTTTTTAAGCCCCCAAACCCCTCTAAACTACCCCTAGGGCTTAGATATGACTTGTGGAATTACTGTTGGAATAGTGTCTAAGGTTGCAACTATATTAGGCAAGTATTTGACCCGGTTGTGCATGGTCCTTTTGGGTTGCCTTCACCATAGCAACTTGATAGGATGATTTATTAAGAGAGAGTAAATATTATTAATATATTATGAGAATAATATAAAGAATAATATATTGTTATTTGATTAATATAAGTCACAGAATTAATTAGAATTAATTTGGTGACTTAAAGAGATTAATTAAATAAGAGGGTATAAACTGTCAATTGTTTGATAGTTAAGCTTTAGACTGTAAATCCTTATAGATATACAAGGGACGGATTCTAGAAGCTAGGATAGCTTCAAAATCGTCCAAAGGGTTATCTATGGTATGGATTTGGATAGCCTTAAGAGAAGATTATCCAATTAGGGTTTAGGTTGTAACCCTTAAGGAGTCTACAAGTATAAATAGACCCCATAGCTAAGGGAAATCGGAACTTCACCTAAAGTAAGAGAACCCTGGCCGATTTCCTCCCCTCTCCTCTCTCCTAAATCATCTTCATTGCTATTGGTGTTTGTAAGCCATTAGAGGAGTGACAATTGTGACTCTAGAAGCTCCAAGACAACAAGATCAATAAGGAATTCAAAGGTATGGTTCTAGATCTGTTTCAATGTTGTTATTTAACCTAAATAGTCATTAGAAGTCTTGGATTCAAAGCATGTTTAATTAGAAAGCCTAGATCCAAGCATTAGGGTTTTGCATGCGCACATAGGAAAGTTCTTATGGCTAAAACCCATCAGTGGTATCAGAGCCTAGCTTGGTTTTCATTAAATTGTTGCTTAATTGTATGAATCATAACTGCAAAATTCGATTTTTGTGTTTCTGAGTCATGGACTCGACGAGTTCCAAAGTGGACTCGGCGAGTCCAAGCGTCAGGAATGGCCAGATTCGGGATTTTTTCATAATTATATTATGGAGACTTACCTTAATCATATTAGTTCAACCCTAATCCGATTTTTTGATATATATGACTATTATCTTGATCTAATTAAAGGTATTTATCAACTAATAAAATATTTAATTTCCTTATATGATAATTAATTAATTATTTTAATTATTTTGGTAATTATCTTAAAAAGAAATCTTGGATAAAATCAAATATAGATAATTAGGATATTAATTGTTAATTGGAGTTATTTGTTATTTGATCCTCCATCTTTTAAATGTTCAAAACTTACCCTCAAGTTTTGAAATTTATATTTTGTGATTAAAAGTTTTAATTTAGACAACTTAAATTTCAAACCCTAGATTTTAAAAGATTTAAAATACAACCTTATACTAATATGATATTACTAGAATAATATACATATGTATAACTAAATGCTAGTCTTACCGTTAGTAGGCCTCATTCACGAAGCCGATCTATAAGGTGGGTATAAGGTTGCGGCCTATAAAATGGCGCTTAATGGGTGTACACTCACACCCACTGCTTGCTTGATTGGTGGGGGTCGTTAGCCGAACGGGTAGGATAGGGAAACCTCATCCTCTCATTAAAAGTATAATAAGTAATACAAAGTAACCACACATTTTTTAAATTTCCCAATCTTAGTTACTTTAGGAAAAGTGAATTGATGCAATCCCATGAAATTACACTTTGCACCCTTGCTAAGAAGTTAGTGGAGCGTGTGTGGTTTACCGGCACACTAATTGGTTCTAAGCAAAGGTGGCAAAGGGTGATTCATTGTTTATCATAGTTCGATGGAGCGTGTGTGGTTTACCGGCACATCGAATAGGTGATCGTTACAATGAAGGCACCATGTGAATTTGCATGGTAATTCACACCCACTTTGTGATCCTCGGTATCCCAGTCACAAACAAGAGGGGCATATCGAGATTTAAACATGCCATTGAATAGTTTCAATGAATCTCATCCGAACCTAGGAATTCTCAATACACTTAGGACTAATAGTTAAGTTTTTGTGATGGAGAATTAGTGAATCGTCATTCACTTACCTTCAATTTATTTGCATGTTAGATTACGGCATCCCTTTTCTAGTATGTAAATGTTATTGTTGGATCCTAGCCCTAATTTTCTTATTGGGTGATAATTAGGGATTCTTATTCTAATCTATCTTTGTCCTTTCTTCTTTTGTAGATGTCGAACGCAAACAACGCTGTTGCTAGTTCTTTCACGTTGATGAGCCTTTGCCAAAAGGTCACCTTCGATGGAACGAACTTTAGCGAATGGATAATATACATTCACACTATTGCTCGCTATGAGGATAAGGAGTATGTCCTCGATGAGAAGCTCGAGAAAATCAACCCTGAAATCGCTACTCCGGCTGAAATCACCGCTTTTGAAACTCATGAGCGAGATGTAACGAAGGTACATTGCATCATGATTGCCACCATGAACTCCGAATTCCAAAAGTCCTACGAGGACATGTACCCGTACGAGATGCACCAAGACTTATTGGAGAGATACCACCAGAACGCGAGACAAGAGCATTATGAGATTTTCACCAACATGATTTCCGCTAAGATGGGTCATGGAGAATCTCTTACCGTGCACCTGCAAAAGATGCAAAGGTATGTCGACCGCCTTCGCAAGTTTAATGTTGACTTTGGGGAAGACTTGGCGATCGACATGGTGCTTCACTCTTTGCCTCCAATGTACAACCAATTTAGGATGACCTACCACATGAACAAAGAGGAGGTCACCCTAAGAAAACTCCAAGGTCTCTTGAGGGTCGCTGAGAGCAACTTCAAAGACAAGTCTGTTGCACCAACTCCCAATCCGCCTACTGCTCCTGTCTTGGCTATTGGTCAAGGAAAGGGAAAAGAAGAGGAAGGCTTCATCGAAGAACTATCGCAAGGTCAAAGCCCGAGATGGTGCCTCTTCTAGTGGGACCAAAGTTGATCCCGCTAAGCCCTGTCCTAACCCGAAGGAGGCAGAGTGCCACCACTGCCACAAGATAGGACATTGGAAGAGAAGCTGCCCAGAGTACCTCCAAGCAATCAAAGAAGGAAAGATCAAGCCATCTTTCGCAGTTATATACACAATTAAATCTAACGATTCTAATCATGCTATTTCTTGGGTTCTTGATACCGGTTGTGGTTACCACATTTGTTCTAATGTGCAGGGACTAAGAAGAAGTAGGGATGTGGAGCAAGGAAGGATCAATCTAATCATGGGGAACAGAAGATCGTCGCCTGTGACCAAGATTGGAGTGTATTCTTTAGTGCTTAGGAATAATTTATGTTTAGATTTGAACAATTGTTGCTATTCACCAGAAATGGCTAGAAACATCATTTCATTTCATGGTTTATATAGACAAGGTTTTAGATTTTCTTTTAATAATGAGAATGGTTCTATTTTGGCTTATCTAAATGGTGTCTTTTACTTTAAAGCTATACCATGTAATGGAATTTATGAAACTGTTATGATTGTTGATAACTTAGGAAATGATGTTTTGAATATAGAATATTCCACTAGTATGGATAAAGCATCCTTGTGGCATTGTCGTCTTGGACATGTCAACAAGAAACGCATAGCCCAACTCCAAAAGGATGGAGTGTTGGAGTCATTCGACCTTAGGGAAGATGACACATGTGAGTCTTGTTTACTTGGAAAGATGACTAAATCACCCTTCACGAGTACCTGTGAAAGGGGTGAGGGTCTATTGGACTTAATACATACCGATGTATGTGGACCGTTTAGATCAACTACGAAGGATGGGAACCGCTTCTACGTGACTTTTACTGATGATTATAGTAGATATGGGTATATCTATTTAATCAAGCAAAAGTCAGAAACCTTTGAAAAGTTCAAAGAGTTCAAGAATGAAGTGGAGAATCAATTGGGCAGGAAAATCAAGATGCTTCGATCCGATCGAGGAGGAGAGTACCTAAGTCTTGAATTCCACGATTATCTTAAAGAGTGTGGAATAGTTTCGCAATTAACGCCTCCTAGGACACCGCAGTTGAACGGTGTGGCAGAAAGGTGTAATGGAACCTTATTGGATATGGTTCGCTCTATGATGAGTCGTGCTTCACTACCTATCTCTTTTTGGGGGTATGCCTTAGAGACTGCCGCCCATATCCTTAACCGAGTCCCTACTAAGAAGGTTGCCAAAACACCTCACGAGATGTGGACAGGGAAAGCTCCCTCGTTGGCACACATCAAGGTTTGGGGTTGCGAGGCTTTCGTAAGACGAGATACTCACGACAAGCTCAAACCTCGAAGTGAGCAATGTATTTTCATCGGCTACCCGCAGACATCCTTTGGATATCTCTTTTATAGACCGAAAGACAATGTTGTTTTTGTTGCGAGGAAAGGAGTTTTCCGAGAGCGAGAACTCATAAGCCAAGGAGACAGTGGGACGCAAATCGAACTTGAAGAGATTCAAGAGTCGATAGATGAAGGAACCTCTACCGCTGACACTCAACCCGAGGAGGAAACTCCGGTTGAACCGATTGACGAGTCCTTACCTCTTAGACATTCCGATAGAGTTAGAGTTCATCCCCAATTTTATGGTTCCGATAGAGTTAGAGTTCATATTACGGCCGTAAACTCATGGGGATATGGTCTTAGGGCCGTAAACTCTATAAAGAGTTTACTCTTGAAGAGTAAACTCCCTATCTAGGCCATACACACCCTTAGATGTTACCCGGGACACTCCTAGCACTTGACCAAAGTGTTTTCTGCACTTTAGGATGCGTATACGTGTTTAATTAGTATTATATTTACTAATTGTTTGTAAACATATGTCATCATATGTTAATAGGTCATTAAGTGTGCTCAAGTCTTTATTTGACACCGAGCACCCAACCAGCACCTTCATCCGATCCACTTACAACAGGTGAGTTCATACCCCTGAATTAACCTTTTAAATGTTTTTACATGATTTTATGGGGGGGGGGGGGAATACAAGTTAAAACATGCCAGTTATCATATCAATCATATGTGATTGATAACCCGTATGCACAAGGATTTATTACACTGTCAGCTGTTTTACCAAGTATGATATTGTAAATGGTTTTCCAAAACGTCTTTACTTGTTCAAATCTTTTCTCAATTTGTCTCTCGTGCTGTATGTTTTACCTCAAAATTCAGTTACAACAGTATTTTAAATAAAGGTTTTCTTTACTTATATTGGTTTATCAAAGTTATAATCAAAACTTGTTTATGAAAGATTTTCAAGGGTTTCTAAAGGTTTTCAAACTTATTTTACAAAAGAATACCAAGTCATGATTTTCTTAAGTGTAAAGGTTTTCCCAAGTTTACATCAGAGTTTTCTTCTATGTTTTTATACTTCTACTTCGTTAGATGCTACTACTTCGTTATGCTTCTACTTCGTTAGATGTTTCTACTTCTTTAAAGGCTACTACTTTGTTAACGCTTCTACTTCGTGAACGCTTCTACTTTGTTAACGCTTCTACTTCGTGAAACGCTTCTACTTTGATAACGCTTCTACTTTGTTAACGCTTCTACTTAGTTAAACGCTTCTACTTAGTTAAAAGCTTCTACTTAGTTAAATGCTTCTATGTCGTTAAATGCATGCCTGTACCTGTATAGTTATATAAATGATGTTTAAAGGACTTAGGAAGGCTAGTTCGCCCTATTTCCTTTTCCTCGTTTGGATGTGGTCTGGTGGGTATCGGATATCCGTCCGAAGGTCGTTTAAACATTAATTATATATCATGTATACATGTATAGACATGAAGGTTTATATCGATTAGTTCAATTGTGAGTCTCTACCGTTAGTCCAGCGCCTCTAATAGAATTCAGATTACGAGATGCATCTTCAAGACACGGATCTCCCCGTCGTCAAGTTGGTAGCCAGAGTCTCCTGTAGGGAGAGCGGGCATTGTGTGTATAGATCTATACGGGACTGACACCCCCCACACCCTGACTGCTAGCTACAGTCCACGGCCTACCAAGCCAAGGGGTGACAAATGTCATATTTACACCGACGCTTGCAGGGCGTCAAGTACTCTAGTGTCAATTAGTATGGTTACGAGTATCTCCATGTTTACCTTATAATTCATGGCCTTAAGGTAACGATAATTAACACTGTATGCTGGAAACACACTCTTAGAATTACTCTTTGTTTTAGACCTTGTTAGCTATATCTTTCATTTGATACTGTCTGGGGTCTGTGTTTCTTTGTTTTAGACCTTGCTAGCCACATCGTACATTTGATACCATTTGGGGTCTGCGTCTCCTTTTGTTAGACTGAGCCAGGCGTATCATTTACTCGATACTCTCCTGGAGTCTATGATTTCTTTTCCTTAGTCAGCAGTATTTTCTGCTGAGGCATATGTTATTTTCCCTTGTATTTTACTAGTGATAATCTCCTACTTTCTTTAAAGTCAAATACCGTATTTTGGGTAATGATAGTATTTCAAGGAAAATTTCTCTTTAAAACATAGCACCGTCGAGTCTTGGTAGAAGACTGCTTTTAATTAGAAAATATAGGATTTTCTGGGAAGAACTCTAATACACCGTAGACTCTAAACTACTACTTTTTATAAAGTTATTTTGGATAAAATGATTACTTACACAAATGACACTAAATGCTTATGAACTCACCAACATTTATAAAAATGCTGATACTCGCTTTCAAAATAACTTGTATTCTCAGGTCAGCAAATAGACAGGTACATCCCAGGAGCTTTTGGTGAAGACAGTTTAGTACCAAGCTGCACCTATATTATTACTTGTATTACTTTGATTTTTCTATGCAATGTAAACTATGTAAAACTATTACTATTAATGCAATGGTTGTTGTACTTTGATTACTATACTGCATATGTTGTGATAATTGACATGACGTCATCCACCCCAGAACGTTTCTGCCATTCCGGTTTTGGGGTGTGACACTTGATATATTAGGTATAATCATGTGCTCATTGATGAGCCTATGAAAAAAAAAGACTTAAGATTGAATTGGAATTCTTTTATATATCAACATATATTATAAACTTTTTATTGAATTGCAATTTTCTTTTATATCAACATAGAGATTGAATTACATTTTTTTTATACATCAACATGTCATATATTACGAGGTTTGGAAGTGGTTAAAAGAAGTGTTATATATATATATATATATATATATATATATATATATATATATATATATATATATATATATATATATATATATATATATATATATATATATATATATATATATATATATATATATATATATATATATATATATAGATATAATCTTTTAAGATTTTAGAAGTGTGAAAAAGATGGAATAAACCTTACCACAAAGTATTGTAGTTATGACTATACCTGTTTTAGATAATATTATTACAATTCGATCTCATAACCAAAAAATTTTAACTTGTTTATTTATTTCCTATTCAAATCGTAACATGTTTATTTGTTTGCTATTTAAATTGGACACATCTAAGTTTGAGTCTTGGTTTTGGTTTTGTTACTACATGTGATATAAAATTGAAAAACATTATGACTTGTCAACATTCTTCATGGCTTAATGTTTAACGTTTCTGCCATGTCACGTCTCATGTTATTTAGAACCTTCATTAAAACATATAAGATTTTATAAGTATTTAAAAATAGTTTTATTGTACCTTTTTAAGTTTATTTTGATATTCTAATTTAGGTTTTGATTTTAACATCATATTTAACTTAAGAAAATAAATATATTATATTGATAATTCAAAAAGCTTACAAATAATATGATAACATATTTAAATTAATAAATTAAATATATCAGGTTGGAAGTTAAAGAGTTAAAGGTTTCAAATATATATGATAAAAAAATGCTTCTTATGGTAAGCGACATGAATGCCCATATGTAATCCATGTTAAATTTATATAGTTATAATGGTGACCCATATAAGCTTGTGAAACTTATTATGTAATTGATGTTAAATATGAAATAACAATTCTTACACAAATTTGATGTATAAAATCATAACTATTTTGAACAATATGATAACATAAACATATGTTAGAATCATGTTACTCAATGGCCATTTTACCCTTGTTGCATATTACTAAAATATAATACAAAATTCTTAATATAGAGTTACCTTTAACTATTATTACGCCAAATTAATTTAGAATTATGATACTTAATTGTTACATATGGTAGTCAGTTGAATACAACTAAATATTTTAATTGGATTATTTATCATTACACCACTAATTTGAATGTTACTTTTAGGGTTATTGACACAAAAGCCATAATTTTTAGTCTTAATGTAGATTAACTCCGATTTTTGTGTTCTTTAAAAGCCATAAGTTTTCTCACAACAAATTTTATACCTATTAGCGATTAACAACCGAACATCCTATGTGTCATACTGATGTGGCTGTTGATTGGAATTGCCGAATCAACAGCTACAACCAACTAATTTAAAGAAAAACTAAACGACAGAGAAATGGTGGGTCGAACTCAAGAGCTCTTGTTAAAATCCCCCTCGCCTTACCAAATGAGCCAAGTGAGCCAAGCGATGGATGATTGTTTTAATATGTTTTTGTTTTACTTATTATGTATTTCAAAGAAATAAATACAAAAATGAGATTCAAAATCAAGACATAAAAATTTGGAGGCTAAAATTAAACTGATAAACTAAAGGGAATACTTGATTCTCAACTTCATAAAACACCGTATTTTATGTATAAAAACAGATTATATATGTTTTATAAGAAGGAAAATACAATAAAATCCACAACTTTTACACACTTAATTGGGAAAAGCCCTATATATTATTTTTCGTTCACCGTGGCCTCAATAATTACGTTGAATTATCAATTAAAACTTAATAACCAGTTAACAAATGGTAACCTTTTTCAGCCGATCATCTCTTTCGTTGAAACACCCATCCATCACCTTTCTCTCCATAATTGTTCATCTTTCAGACCTCAAAAGGGCTTCATGCATACAAACGTTGGGTAGAGGGCTTTGAAAAAGGATTGTAAAGAATCACCATTGTCATTTTGTTGAGATCGAAAATTCATTGTCGGGACACACTGCAAGTGCAAGGTACATAGATCGTTGCATGAAATTGAAGTGTAAGTGGGGGGTTCTTCCCACGTAATTGTTAGCAACGAGTTCATTTTTGCATATTTAACACATAGATTCTACGTTTGGCACTAAGAAAGACAAAGATAAAGGACCTAAGACTGGTACTAAGAAAGACAAAGACAAATGACCCAAGAAGGTATACGTTGAAGACTTAGACTCAGATGATGAAGTTTTTCACTTCATTTTCTTGGATGTTTCATAAGAAACCTTTAAATCCCCATACAACCTCTGTAATGAACCTTTTCTTAACTTTTCATGTGATGAAAATATGTTAAAGATGGATATAGACGGATTAGGGGATGATCAAAATCGATCGGGTGTCAATGAAGTTGAGCATAGCCACACACTAGAGGTAAATGATTAAGCAATTGGTGTGGAGTGTAGGGTCTATGATCCTAACCAACTTTGGAGGAAAATGAACCTTGAATTTGGTGAGTGTTATGAGTCCCCTACTCAACTATAGTTTGCATTAACAAACTATCAAATTCATAATGGATACCAATTTTACTTTGAGAAAAGTGATAGAGTTAAGGTTATTGCTACGTGTGGAAACAATTGTAATGGTCAAAAGCCATATCCTTTTAGGGTAGCAGTTGGTTGGAAATATAATAAACTGACATTCCAAATTAAATCCATTTTTAAGACCCATCTTTGTTCTAGGAATAACAACTTTGTTAGCTTAGTTACTTCTAATTGGTTAACAAAGCATTATTTGCAAGAAGTCATCGAGAATCCCAAAATAACATTGGATAAGATGAAAGAAGATGTTTTGAGGATATTTTCAATGAATATATCGAAGGGGTAATGTGAAAGAGCAAGGTCACATGCTAGGGATATGATAAAAGGAAAGTTGGAGGAATCTTATGGTAAGGTTTGGGATTATGAAGATGAAATCCTCTAGTTTAATACAAGGAGCACATGCAAGGTTGGGGTAGATGTCAATCCTAGTGGAATCTAATATTTCAAGAGGTTCTATGTATGCTTCAAGGCTTTCAAGGATGGATGGGAAAGAGGATATAGAAAAGTGATATGATCGGATGGATGTTTCTTAAAGGGGCATGTAAAGGGTGAGCTACTAACTTCTATTGGTATAGATACAGACAATCACGTCTACCCAATAGCATGTGTAGTGGTTATAGTTGAGAATAAAGACAATCAGTGTTGGTTCATTGAGTTATTGGTGGATGATTTGGATCTTTGTGGTGGTAATGGGCTAGGTATTATTTCATACCAACACAAGGTATGTCTATAATGCCTTTAAATAAAAAGTTATACAACTTTTTTACTTATTACTTTGTGATCATATTACAAGGACTATTGCATGTTGTGTCACAATTCCTTCCACATGTTGAACACTGACAACATGCAAGACATATATTTGCAAATTTTAAGAAAAAGACAAAACTGCAAATTTGGTCCTTGTGGTTTGCAAAAACCTTTGGATGGGGTCCAAAAAGTTTTCAGCTTGCACCGAAGGTCCAAAATCAAGGTTTTTCATTGTTTTTGGTCCAAAAAAACTTGAAAAGTCGATTTTACCCTTTTTCATTTTTTTTTCAATTTTCTTTATTTATTTTGGTATTTGAATAATTAAAAAAAATTAAAAAAAAATAAAATCTTACCCATCTCTCTCTCTCTCTCTCTCTCTCTCTCTGAAACACAGATTGTAAAATGTCGATCTTAATAATCTTCAAAGGTTGCATGAAGATAAAAGCTTTACAATTCCCACCTCCAATTTTACACATGAACAAAAAGGTTACTATGCTTGAAGGTGGGTTTGTTCTTTCCAGATCCGAAAGGAAGATGGAGAAGGCAAGATCTGAAACGAAAACCACATACAAAACTCTACCCGAAGAACACCGACTGGGTTTGTTCTCTCTCTCTCTCTCTCTCTCTCTCTCTCTCTCTTTCTCTCTCTCTCTCTCTCTCTCCGTTTGTTAAAATTCAAGAACAGGATTCTTCAAGAACAGGGTTCTGTTTCACTATCGGGAATGCAAATCAGACTTATATACGGTAATGGATGAGTAGGAGGAGAACTGTGATGGTTTGCAGGTTAAATCTCAGTCCCAGGAAAATTATTCTAAAGGTGTAAAGCTGAAGTTAAAAGAAGGTTATGAAAGTAGATACACTGAAAGTGTATCTGTGAATCAATTGCCTTTAATTAAACATTGTATTGCTTATTCTTTATGGAAATCATATGAATACATTGAAGATTTAGGCATAAAGACGATTCCTAGCAAGACATCAGATTGTGAAGCTCTGTAAGTAAATCAGATGACTAATGTATACAAGAAGAAATCAATTGAAGGATTCAGAGCAGCAGGCTCTCTCTCTCTCTCTCTCTCTCTCTCCGGTGAGACCAAGCCTTTTGTCACTTACCTTGCCTTTACCGACGAGTCAGGAAGCTAAAGCTCGCGGCTTCCCTGATTTGATCTCCATTCCTGTAGTTAAAGGGGGGGTTTTTGGTTGCTGATCCTACCCCTCTTCGTGCAAATCAAAAACCCAGAAGAGGAGATGATGTGAACCGAAAGCCTGGAAGAAAATTTAACCATGGCCGGAGAAGATGAAGTGGGCGACTGAAGATGAAGTGGTCGGAAGTGTGTATGTGTGAGAGTGTGTGGTGTGATGGCTGTAGATAGAGAGAGGGTTGGTGAAATTTTATTTTTTATTGTTTATTTTTTATTTTTAATTATTTAAATATCAAAATAAATAAATAAAATAGAAAAAAGAAATGAAAAGGGCAAAGACTTTTCAAGTGTATTAAGGACTAAAAACCCCAAAAAAAAAAAACTTTGATTTTGGACCTTCCATGCAAGTTGAAAACTTTTTGGATCCTATCCAAAGTTTTTTGAATACCACAGGGACTAAATTTACAATTTTGTCTAGGAAATATTATACACGATTCGAACTAAATAATCTGAAAGATCTAGTATACTCAAGAATCATATTAAAGTGATATTGCTAATTAACATATGATAATAATGGGCCACACTAACAATAACTTGATACAACTTATTATTTATTAGAAATTAGTTTTAATAAATATTCAATAAAGTCTTATAATTAAATTGGAAATTATTTATTTCCAGGAAATACTAATGTTCATTAGCAAGTAACATTATGGTATGAGTTAATAAGTCATGCACAATATTTTGGACTATAATTTTTTTTTTTTTGTGTTTACCAAAAAGTTACAGTTTATATTTTATAAACTTGGTTTATAAAACATAAAAGTGTTGTCTTCTTCCTTTTATTATTTTATAAAAATAAGAGTTAAAAAGGAAGAGTGTGGTTTTTTGATTATTTAAATGAGAGAATGGCTCTTTGAATATTTAAATAAGAGTATGATTTTTTGATTATTTAAATGAGAGAATGGCTCTTTGATTATTTAAATAAGAGTATGGTCTTTTGAATAGTTTATTCAAATGGTAGGTTATTGTTACTACTGTATATACAAGACTCGAGGCTCGCATTTTTCTTGCCTTTTATGATTGAAAAACGTTTTGATGAGGGAGATGCATTCTCTCTCATTTTTGGTTCATCTCATGAAGATTACTTGCTTCTTATGCTCTCTTTATGTTCTTATTTTGATAAGAATATAAATCTTAAGAGTGTTAAGAATTTTATACAAAAGAACTAGCATTCTACATCAAGTTGAATCATTATTGGTGTCTGAAAGGTTCCACATTCTTCATTAACTTCCAAGCCTCCCTATAGGACCGCAAGAGATACAAAGGTTGTTACTTCTTCATCCTTTCTTTGGTTGGTGTTGAAATCTTTCTACAACTTGCAAAATGATCCTTGGTAGGTATAAATTGCTTATGTTATTTTGAAATCTTGAAGTCTTCCGTTCGACATTTTACTAGTTTTTGAAATAAAACCCAACAATTGGTATCAGAGCCACCTTACAAGTTTGGTTAGATTTTTTGATTTTGGAAATCTTAGTTTTTGGAGAATATGGATAACTTGTTTCTGTATAAAAATAATTTCATACATATTTTCTATGGCAACTTTTTAATTGTTATTAATTTTATGTGACAAAAGTTTCATACATCTTTTTTCATTTAAAGTTTTCTTAGAAAAACAAAGGTTGTTTTATGTTTATATGTATTTTAGAATGCATAAACAAGCCTTGAACCATTTGTGTTGTTGTTTGTGTGATTTGTTAAAAATGATTTGTAATATTTTTTTATTCATAAAAGTATGTAATAAAATAGCTAGTTTTTATTGTTGTGATTTTTATGTAATAGATTAGTTTTAGAATAGATTTATTTTATGTAAAATGTAACAAGATGAAAATGAAGGCTATTTTGAAGTTGCATGGAGGTGCTCACGGTTTTATAGAGTTTATAAAAGTTTTATGACTTTCATAAGATCTTGTAAAACCATCTACAAAGTAGACTGTCTAAGAAAGTGGGAGCATGAAGAACAACTTGAAGATCACATGAAGAACAAGTTGTAACATTTGGTTCCTTTTTCCCTTAGGAAGGACCTAACACTTTTGTGTTGGCTCACAAAAGTATTATATAGTTTGAGGCTTGTTTATGTCAAATGCATGCTCGTGTTGTTTATTTTTCAAGTAAATATTTTGTGTGGTTGATAATTTAGCTTTTCACAAACTCAAACTATTTTTGAATAAAATAAACATCACATGGAGTTTGGATTTCAAAATATAAAATATGGACATAAGATGTAACATATTTTGCAATAAAATAAAAACCGGTTTTATAAACTTTTTAATTATGACAAATTTTGAAATAATAAGTGTGAAAATCATGTTTTCAAAACTTATTCAAAGTCCAAAGTATTATTTAATGAAAGGAAGTTTTATTAAACAATATTAATAGGTTCTACTAGACTCAAACTCAAACTTAATACTAGGTATTAGTTTTAAAATTGAACCGCTTTGAAATATAAAAACCGGGCTTTTTATATAGAATCTTTAAAAGTGATTTTCTTTTGAAAATTGATACCATGGCCTATTATATGCATGTAATAACCATGATATCATATGTTTTTTAAAACTAGAATTATAAAACATATAAAAGACTCTTACAAACCTCAAATCTATGCAATCCATTTTAAACAACACTTGTATGTCTCTTGTATACACTAGTGGGATAAAGGATAACTAACCGCTTAGTGTTCTCTTTTGATGGCCGAGCTGTATTCGCGATTTTCTATAACCAAGTTATAGGCCGATTACACAAGTTTTTCGAATTGGATGATTTGATCAGAAATCTTTTGTGATAAAGAATACCTAAGCAAGAGGGTTTTGAGGCATAGATGAGATCAAACATGTCTAATTAAATTTTTTATTAGCGATCTCATAAATCTAGGAATTATATAGTAAGATATAATCGATAATCGATATCTACCGGGTTGGATTCAAATGGATGGGATAAAGGATACCTAACCATTTATTTGTTTTGCAACTTGGATCCTAGACTTTGATAATTAATGTTTTTGGAAACTAAAAGGGTATTAATTATTGAATATTAAATATTGAAAATAGTAAATGAATTTTGTTAAAATTTTGAAGTTAAATGATCCATTCTCATCATCATGAATTGTCATTTTCGTTAATAACTTAATGAAACAATAACATTAACTAGATACAACTTCAATTAATAGGTTCATGTATTCAGAGACAATCTCGTGAGAGATATGAAACTGTATATACTTAAAGGTAATAGTCCTAAACAACTTGCCTTGAGCAATAAACCTGAATATGATGCCGACTAAAGGCATCACTATGATGCTAAAGATGTTTCTAACATCAAGCGAGGAACACTTATTCATGACTTCTAGGAAGCCTTTGATAATTTAGACATATATCAGATGATATAACAGGTTAGCAATATTTCGATAAATACATTGATATTTTGTTTAAAGCTAGTTTAAACATTGGAATAATGCAAGGCTAAAAGAGTCACCTTGTGTGATCTAAGAGGCCCATGTTTTATAAACTGAACATCTTGAAGCCTAAGAAATCCAATAAGGCCCACATAGATGGATCTTGTTTCTTTTGTGGAGAAACTGGACACTAGAAGAGGAATTGCTCCTTTTATCTGAGAAGAAAGTCTAGAGAGTCTAGTACTTCAGGTATCTACTAGATAGAACTCTTACTTTTCATATAACACTCAAGTACTTGGTACTTAAATGTTAATATAATATTTGTAAATGGCTTACAAATATTTATAGAAGAGTAACCAGCTGAGCATAACCAAGTTGGAACTACACTCTTGGAGTTTAGTTTATTATTTATGCTTAGAACATAAAACTACTTGTAATGTAAAACAATATTTGTTTTGGAACAATGTATGTTTTAATTTAGCATGTCTAAATTAATGTCTCAGTTATTTTATTCAAATGTTTGATAATTTACTTAATCGTTTTTCATAACGATAATATTTATATTCTGAAATGATTAACTTCTATTTATGAGACTAGATCTCTTAATAGAATTATAAAGTAAATATCAACATTTTAATAAATAAAATTAAGTTCTATATTCAAGCACTTTTGGCTTAAACTTGTTTTAAATCAAATTCATCTTTGACATTGTTATCTTTATTATATAAATGGCAGTCATATATTCCAACTTCAAGTAAGGGATCTTTGAAGGCAAATAATGTAGTTTATTTGACATATGTAAATCTTATTTGTATATTGTAATGTCCCAAAATTTAAGACTAAACATTTCTTTTAATAAAACATTACTTTAAGCAATGCCATCAATCCAAAAAATAATTAGAGTATTAATTTCCAAAACACATGTTCGAGTAAACATTCCCAGGCTGTCTAAACTATGGTGTGTGCCATGCGATCACCCCGATCTCTTCCCTCCGCTACCGGAAGTACCTGAAACCAAAACTGAAAACCGTAAGCATGAAACTTAGTTAGTCCCCCACCCTACCACATACCATGCATAACCACATACTGCACATACTGGGCCACGCCCGCTATTCTGGGCCTCGCCCGTTATAATGGCCCCGCCGCTCCAGGCCCCGCCTGGCTTCGAGCCCCGCTCGGATACAGATCTGTTTCACTTAGGCCTCGCCTGTTACAGGGCCTCGCCCGCCAACAAATAATAACACATAAACATATCACAACACGTAAGTTATACACATACGAATTGATCCTGTCCTAAGGCCTCGCCTATCCTGGGCCTTGCCCCTGCCCTGCTACTGATGAGTCATGGTACCCCGTCCATGCTCCTATTGATTGTGAGATACGGGCCCAGCCCACACTCACTCTTTTCCTAACTCGGGCCTCGCCCCTGATCTGCTGCTAAGGAGATGTGGAGCACCATCCACACCCTGCTATTGGTGAGTTACGGGACCTCGCCCACACTCACCTCCCTACCAGGCACATACAAGTATCATACAGACAACAAGTATAAACTATCACATAAACCATTCCTTGGGCACCTGCCCGCTACCACTGGACCTCGTCCTGAATATCATACTAGCATACTGTGCCTAGGGCTAATCCCCAGGTATTATACTCATAACTACATGGGCCGGCATTGTGGCCTTAGACCCATTCACACAAAGGGAAACTCACCTGCACTGGCTGAACTTGCTGATGATCCCACTAGCCGCTGCCCTGCAACTCTCTAAACTCCTGCTCCACTCGCTCCCCGAGCTACCAATATCAATGCAACACTAAGTCTAACTAACCCTCAAAAGACAACCAAGTCAACTCTGGTCAAAGTCAACCTTCCAGGTCAACCCTACTCGCCGAGTTCATATGTTCAGAGTCCTTCCATTCGCGACTCGACTCGCCGAGTCGGTCCATGACTCGCCGAGTCTACCGATTTCCGAGTCCTGACCTGTTCAACTCACCGAGTCTCCACTCGACTCACTGATTCGATTCTCAACTCGAAGGGTTTGGGGTTTCGCGACCTGACTCGCCGAGTCCAAGACAATCTTCAACAGACTCGCTGAGTTGTTCTTCCAACTCGCCGAGTTCATGCCCAACTTCATCCGTCTCGACGAGCTGTTCATCCCACTCGTCGAGTTCCTCCAAATCTTCATGCTACTCGCCGAGTCCATTCAGATCTTCATACATGCAGAGGACTTTTGAGTCATGCATGGACTCCAAACTGTAGATCTACCCTTCCTAAGCCTATTCCTCACATAAAGTTGCAAACTTTATGTGTAGAGAAGGAGATCTAGGCAAAATACACCATAAACTAGGGTTTAAGGCAAAGAGGCTCCATAATCAACTCAAGGACAGATACTTTATGCTTCTCAAGACCATAATATGCTTAGATCCGAAGTAGCAACTTCAGATCTGACTTCTAACTCAAATGGATAGCTAATCATGGCTAAAAAGCCCCCAAAACTCACAACCATAATAATTCTAAAGGAGGGAAACGACTTAATACCTTCAATAACTCAGAAAGGTTCCCCAATCTTCAGATCTAAGGCCAATCCTTGAAGCTTCAATGATTCCCCTTCTTCTTCTGGGTGAAAGAGGCAGTAAAGGAAACCTAGGGGAGAGAATGAGACGTTTAAATAGGCTCCAAGTCCTGAATTTAGGGTTTTCCTCGCACAGACCAGACTCGCCGAGTCTCCTTGGCCGACTCGCCGAGTCGGTCACTTACTCCTCGACCCGGATCCCGCTCGGACTCGCCGAGTCGTCCCTTAAAATTAGGGTTTTCTTTCCTTTCTTGGCCTTCCAGACTTTGGGTGTTACATATATAAAGATTCCTAATGATATTTTCACTAACTAGTAGAGAAAACAAATTATTAATGAACTATACACTATGGTGTATGACTACCTTTCTAATGAATGTCTAAGATTTAGCACAAGATACCAAATCAACTTTATTAACAACTATAATAGTTTTAATTATATTTTACGTGGTAAAGTATAATTGTAAAATCTTGTTGAACGTTTTAAATATAAAGTTGAGATACAAATCAGTAACAACTATCTAAGGACTTAATGATAATAAAGGATGAATTAAATCTTACTTGGTATGATTTACTTTCTAATCGGTAGAAATATCCTCCTTTTATTTCCATGGGATAACACCTAGAACACTATGGATTGTACCTTGAGTACAAACACCAACTAATTAGTAGATATAACATTTGTTCATAAAATTTTGTATGGAAGTGCTCCATCCTTATATTATAAAATGTTTTATGGATTTAAAGCCTATGTTGGACTAAAGCTTTTAAACCCAAAATCAACTAGATACGTATTTGTATAATAATCTAAATGTGGCTTAGATTCTTATGTACAAACCCACCAAGAATAAGCTCTCTTATTCCCTTGATAGTTGAGTTAACAGAAAGCAAGCTTCTAATGACAAAGCAAGTGGTAGGTACATGGAACTTGAAGCAACTTAGGAACCATTACCTGATGTAGTAATAGTTGGCACTAGTTTTAATAAGGAATTATTAAACTTGAATAATAGCTATTCACAAACACAAATTGTTCGCTTTAGTTGTAGAAATCATCTATGACTTGAGAAATGTGGAATGTCTCATTGATGAGCTTTTCTTGATGGTTTCTAGCAAATCCATCAAATCCAAGATGCTATGTCATATCTCAATTCCGATTAATGAGTTAGAGTCATGATAATGAGATGTAATCCATGTGTGATAATCAAGGATGGTCTTGACTGAACTTCCTCTCTATAGCAATGCTAGAAAGAGTAAGTGATTCTTCTAGAAAGAATACATTACATGGATAACTATGCACATTTAAAACAAAACTTGTTATAAAAGGATTTTCTCATACTCATGTAATTGACTATGGTCCTCATCATACTCATGACATTGACTATGATCAAACCTTTTTCACAAGTAGCTTTGATTAGATCAACAAGGATATTGTTTACTATAAATTCATATTCTCAATATGAAATATAGCAAATAGATTTCAAGAAAGACCGCTTTTCTTAAGAGACATCTATTATAAGATATCTATATAGATTAGCCTGGAGGTTTTCTTAATCCATGTTATCCTAACAAAATGTGTAAAGCTTGAGATCCGCTTGTGGATATAAGGCAAAGATCTTGATGTTGTAATCATCATTTTAATATGAAACCACAATGTATGCCTTTATATCAAAATAAATAGAGCATGTGTGTTTACTAAGAACTAGTGAGAGAATAGTGACATTCCTAATCTTGTATGAATGAGACATACGTAATAATGAGAAATTACATTCTGACCATGACATGCCTTTTCACCTTGACTCATAATGTGTTTTTAAAATGAAAGACTTAAGAAGAACATGATATATTCTTGGAATGTAAAATCTGTAAGGATAGATAAAAATAAATGTTAAAAGTTTTATATACTTATGCATATAATGACAATGTCTTGAAAAAGATCAAGATAGAAGATTCCTTAGGAGGAACCTTAGTATTGTCACATGGTACTAAGTTTGAGCCAGCCTCAAAAAGACCTAGCTCATAGGGTTGAAATAGCTGAAATGATTTATATTCGATTTGCTTGGCAGATGAATCCATCATTTACTCCATATTATGCATAAGACTTGGTATATGATCATGTTATGAGAATATCATAATATACCAATTGAATACATAGTTAAGTCACCGGATGGCTATAGAAACATTCTAAGAGTACTTTGGAAGAACTAAGAGAATGTATATGAGACATATAGTTTAGAACAAAAATCTTCATGTAAAGAGATACATAAGATTCTATTTCTAAACAAATATACATAATTATGAATTATAATTGGATTATGACTTCATTGAGGGATTAATTTTAAGTTTGGTTGGAATGAGGTCCAAGAAAAACAAAATGACATAATATATTACAAAATAAGAATACACAACTTTAGAAGTTTAAATCTAATATGATTGGATGAATGAGTTCATTGAAAAACTACGTTGATTTATGCCATTCAAGGATCACATATAAATTTTTGTGACTTAGAGAGTATACTTAGTCGAGCTAAGAGACCCTATATCACGAAAGAACACCAATCATATACTCCAAGATATTTAACTATACCTAGAGTAAAGTCAAATATGGAGTTGATATTATTCACATAATTCACACTAATTAAATTTAGTTGAACCCATTAATAAAGTTCTTCTTCTTAGCTAAGTATGAATGGTCACACTTCAACCATAAGACTTTATTATTCTAGAAATGGGATTTTGATTTGGATTTAGTATTTGGATATTAGAACATTGTAACAACAACCATGATATAATGTTTATGATATACTGAGATATGATCATAAAATCAATACTTTTTGTGTTCTATATTAACATGTTTAATCTATTAATAATATTATTATTCTAAAAGTTCATAGTAGATTATAAT
The DNA here is from genome assembly GCF_002870075.4 of Lactuca sativa. NCBI lineage: Eukaryota > Viridiplantae > Streptophyta > Magnoliopsida > Asterales > Asteraceae > Lactuca > Lactuca sativa. The sequence continues at coordinate 39,647,548 of NC_056628.2, forward strand.
TGTAGGAGCAATTATGAAATAATACTAATATGAATTGAATTGGTTGAATTTCACTAGATGAAATTAGGCAATGGGTTGTAACCAAGTTTCATAGGTACTTGTTAGAGAACTAGTATTGAACTGACCCGCATCAAGATCATCTCATGGATCGCTATCATGAATGATACTTGATTAAAAATATATTATCTTTGTATCCTTAACACCTGAGATACATAGTGAGACTTAAGTGTAGGGAGTATTGTGCTTAGATATGTTTAAATGTTGGTCCTTAACCGGGCAGTTATAAAAGCCAGTTTCAGGTATGGTATGAACTATGCAAGAGGCTTATGTAGTCAAGATGAGATTTGTTCCTCTTACGTGTTGAGAGTTAGACATCTAAGGCGTCGTACCAAATGTTGAGCACCAAATGAGATTGATTGCGATCCACGTCTCATGTTTAACATGATGTCTGTGACAAAGGAATAAATGATAAACTTACCTTATACACAACTTGTAGCTTTGAGCTTTTTGGGAATTGGGTGTTGATAGAATGGCACAAAGTCGTATGTTGATGGGGGTAGTGAAATGTTGCTAGATGTTCACCACTGTCTATATCAGTCTAATATGAATCTTGTGCAGGTAGGAGATTGAAAGATCTAGTATTCTCAAGAATCATATTAAAGTGATATTGCTAATTAACATATGATACTAATGGGTCACACTAACAACAACTTGATACAATTGATTATTTATTAGAAATTAGTTTTAATAAATATTCCATAAAGTCTTATAATGAATTGGGAAATTATTTATTTCTAGGAAATAATAATTTTCATTAGCAAGTAACATTATATAATTCATATGGTATGAATTAATAAGACATGCACAACATTTAATTTTTTTTTCTTTTACCAAAAAGTTAAAGTTTTTATTTGTATACACTTGGTTTATAAAATATAAAGGTTTTACCTTCTTCCTTTTATTATTTTATAAAAATAAGTGTCAAAAAGAAAGAGTGTGGGATTTTGATTATTTAAATGAGAGAATGGCTCTTTGAATATTTAAATAAGAGTATGGCTTTTTGATTATTTAAATGAGAGAATGGCTCTTTGATTATTTAAATAAGAGTATGGTCTTTTGAATAGTGTATTCAAATGGTAGGGTGTTGTTACTACTATATATACAAGACTTGAGGCTTGCATTTTTCTTGCCTTTTATGAGTGAAAAACGTTTTGACGAGGGAGATGCATTCTCTTTCATTTTTGGTTCATCCCATGAAGATTACTTGCTTCTTATGCTCTCTTTATGTTTTTATTTTGGTAAGAATATAAATATTAAGAGTGTTAAGAGTTTTATACAAAAGAATTAGGATTCTACATCAAGTTGAATTATTGTTGGTGTCTCAAAGGTTCCACATTCTTCATAAACTTCCAAGCCTCCTAAGAGGACCCAAAGAGCTACAAAGGTTGTTATTTCTTCATCCTTTATTTGGTTGGTGTTTAAATCTTTCTACAACTTGCAAGATGATCCTTGGTGTGTATAAACTGCTTATGTTATTTTGAAATCTTGAAGTCTTCCGTTTGCCATTTTACTAGTTTTTGAAACAAATTTTGAAATAAAACTTATCATAATCTGTTTTGGAAGGCTGCTAAAAGTACAATAGAAAAGGACTTTACAGCTACAATAGAGAAGATCAAGCACATCAAAGAATCAGGTTATAACTTTCTCATGGCAAGAAAACCAGAAAACTCGATGCATGTACTTCATTACTATAGGATTTATTGTGACGCTGTAAAGAATGTATTTTAGAATGATTCAATTATATGATAATGCACATGAGGAAGAAACCTCTACATACAATGCTAGAGGAAATCATGATTTATCTAATAGAAAGGTTTTATCATCAAGGGTATTTGTACAACCATCATGAACCAAACAACCTAGAAAAACTTATAGAATTTGGTAAAGATATGTGGTAAAATGTTAACACATTAATTGTTTCTAACAGGATATAATTGCCTTTAGTTGGTTACTAACTTGTGTTTCATTAAGTTGTGGAAGGTAATAGCAACTGGAGGTCATTTTGTGTAGACTAGGTATGCATATGATGGTTACAAGGTGGATTTACACAATCATTCATGCACATGTAGATTATGAATGTTGTCTATAATACCATGTGTTCATGATCAAGAAACAATCAACTATATGCATAGAGATCCCATTCACTTTGTTTCTCCCTCATTCCATAAGGACAAGGTCATTACAACTTACATGGAGAATGTATTGCCTGTTGGTGGAAGAAATATGTGGCAAAGGTTTGATTCATCAAGCCACTATCACCTCTTGTAGGGAGAATGCATGGGAGACCTAAAGTAAATAGAAGGAAACATCCATCAGAGTCTTAAGACTCTAAATACCCAACTCAAAAGGTAAAGGTACCTAGAACTATGAGATATGGAAAATTCAAACAACTTGGGCATGACAAGATTTCTTGAAAGAATGTTGATGCTCGCAAAGATCCTATTCCAAAAAGGAAAATTTGAAGACCAAGGAAAGATAGAGTTGGTCATCCACACTCTGACCACTTCCCACCTAGAAAGACTAAAACAAGGATGGGACAAGACCTAACAATGTTAAATATGAAGATATTCAAGCTATTTGAAATATAAGGGAAAGTATGCCTAATGAAACTGGTCAAAATGAAGAGGATATGGGGGTAGTCAAACTGTGCAAGATGAAGGAGAGAATGCAGGTAGTCAAACTGCCCAAGATGAAGAAAATAATATGGCTAATCAACCTACTCAAAGGATCTTAGATACTCCTAAGAAAAAGATGAAGATTAAGGCAAGAAGGGGGGGGGGGGGGGGGGAACCAAAAGAAGTGGTATAAGGGAGGGGACTGTTGTTAAGGTCAAGGAGACTAAGGTGGGAGGAGAGTCAAAAGATGTGTCCCTTACTTGTGAAGAATTCATTAATGACATCTTAATGAATACACCTTATATTGAGGAGAATGAGCATGATTTTGAGGATAAGATGACTAAGGTTGAGGTAAAAAAGCTTGAGGTTGGGGAGAAAGAGAATAAGGATGTGGACATGGACATGGAGCCTGAGCTTGAGGTAAAGGACATAGAGAATGAGGTTGAGGTCAATAATGATGATGTGGAATTGATAATAGAAATGGACGAATCTGAATATGCCCAAGTTGAAATTGATTTAACCATGCAAAAGGTATCTAATATACTTGTCACTTTTTATATCTCCCTGTCATTCATATCATTAGATTTATTTTCTTACAAGTGAGAAAGGAGAGACAGAAGATGAGGGCTAAAAATGAACCTATTTCATTATTGAAGAGGAGGATACCTTCTGAAACAATCCTAAAGATAAAGATAAGCAAGAGTGAACCTGTTTCGTATGCTGAGAAGAAGAGCTCTTCTAGGAAGGACATGGTTTGGTGTTTGGATTAGCATGTATGGATATTGTATGGTAAATGGGAATTAGTATTTACTTTGACCTTTTTGTAAACATATCTTTTTGTTACAGGTTTTATAGTGTTTGGTTTAGCACGTTAATACTGTAAGGGTAAAGCGGACATTGGTATTTTTTATTCCTTTTTGGAACATCTATCTTTTTGTAATAGTTTTCCAATTCATTTCCAATAAGTTTTTTGGCAGAATTGGAACCTTGGTTCTAATTGTTATTACCCATTTGTGTAGTTATGTTGGTATTTTGGTCATAGTACATTGTCTTTTTGGGATGTTAATGTTGACTAATGATAGAATATCACTTACTATTACCTTTGGTTGAAAGTACATTGTATTTTTAAGTTCATTGAAGTTGGAATGTTGTTAATTACAGTTGATATTATCTTGCTTGTTGTTAATTTCATTTATATTGTAAAGTACAATGACATATAAGTTCATTGACATATGAAAGTACATTGATATAGAGTATCATTAGTATTGAAATAGGGAAAAATGTGAAAATAATAACCATTATATTCGTTAGGAAATGCACTATTACATGTCCTGAATTATATCTCAAAACACTAAATGACACTACTACCCTTACCCTTACACCTAAAAAAACTACATAAACACCAAAAGAAGCACCATCCACCACCATTCCTAAAACACTAATGCTCGCATCTTCAACCTATCTGAAATAGGGAAAATGTGAAAACAATAACCATTATATTCCTTAGGAAATGCACTATTACATGTCCTGAATTACATCTCAAAACACTAAATGACACTACTACCCTTACCCTTACACCTAAAAAAACTACATAAACACCAAAAAAAAAGCACCATCCACCACCATTCCTAAAACACTAATGCTCGCATCTTCAACCTATCTGAACCATAACATTGTGAACCATGAAAAACAATAAAATCACCATCACTAAAAGAAACACCATCATGATCATCACCACCTTCAAAAGTTTCAACATTATTTTCTAACATTCTTTAGCTTCATTTACTTGTTCCAACTCAACATACAACTTCCACATGGTTTCCTTTTAGTGATTTTTTGGAAGTGGTGGATCAGTCCATAAGAAAAAATCACATTTTTTTGTTCTACACATTGTGAAAAAGGATATGTCTTAGTTCTTATTTCAATAAAAAACTTTCACAAAAATCACATAACTTTTACCTAATAGTTTGGACGCCCTCAAAATTTTTTATGTGGAATTTCAACTCTTATGGAGATCGAGAAAGTGGCATGTTCAAGACAATCACACATAAGGTATTCAAACCACCGATTCCTTGAGGCTGATGCCCTATAGTACCCATAACTTGAAAAAGATACCATGGTTTAGTAGTGGAAGAGAAGGAAACAAGAACATGAGCTACTAGTTGAAGATGCTAAATCTCTGATGTTCACTAATAGTATTTGAAAGCTTAATGACTTGCTGAAACTGGATGATAGTGCTAAACCCATTAACCATACACACAAAAATGGCCACAATGAATAAAAAATAAAATGTAGGGCTTTCCCCAATTAAGTGTGTAAAAGTTGTGGGTTTTATGATATTTTTCATTTATAAAATATATATTTTATGTATTTTTTAACACCTAATAAAATACATTTGTATATTTATAAAATCGGTTTTAATATGTATAAAAATGTATTTATGCATTAAAAATGCTTTTTAAGTATAAATATGTATATATTTGTAAAAATATGTTATATGTACATAAATACATAAAATATATTTTTATACAAATGAATACAATAAAAAGACTTATAAAATAAACACATTTTCAGTATATATATATATATATATATATATATATATATATATATATATATATATATATATATATATATAACACTTAATAAAATACATTTGTATATTTACAAAACTAGTTTTAGTATGTATAAAAATTATTTATACATTAAAAATGCTCTTAAGTATAAATATGTATATATTCTTAAAAATATGTTATATCTATATAAATACATAAAATATATTTTTATACAAATGAATACAACAAAAAGACTTATAAAATAAGCACATTATACATATATATTGTGACAACCCGAAATTTCCATTCTATACAAACCATATCAAGTCAGTTGAAGATTAGAACAGTTACAGAGAATTTCCAGACTTTTGGGTATAAGTTTGAGTATTTCAAGATGTACACTTAAGGAGATATCAGGAGAGTGGATGCACTAGGGTTTTGTGCAACACTGTTATTTCAAAACCCTATGATATTAGAGTTCATTTCGTGAATAAAATGTTTTCTGCCAAAAATCCCAGGACTGTATATAGGATTCTAAACCATATTTATTCATTAGTTACATTTCCAACTAGAGAAAAGCTGAATTCTCTCTCAAGGATCTTCGGACTTTCGTTCCGGAAAGTGAGTACTTCTATCTAGTGTTGTTTTAAAGCTTCTTATATGCTTAATACACTAGAAATCATAGGAAAACACTAAGATCTGAGAGTTTACCGCCCAAGAACACCTTGGGGAGTAAACTCTTTTATAAGGGCCAAAGTGTGCCCAATGTCCCTCCAAGCCTTGGAACTCAACCTAGAAACTACCATGACATGTTTAGACCACAAAATCATTAAGAAACAAAGGCTAGAAGTGAGTTTACGGCCAAGGATGTTCTTCGGCCGTGAACTCCATATTTAGGTGCCAAAACACCCTAAAAGCCTTCCTTAAGCCGAGAGACTAGTTTAGACATGTACCCTAATGAGTTTCCAGGGTCGTGAACTCCAAACAATAGGGCCAATTGATGTTATAACCTCTTCTAAAGCCTTGTACAATAGCCTAGTTTAGTTCCTAGTTAAATTAGGGACTTGAAAACACCACAAACACCCCATCCAAGGGATATTACGGCCGTAATCTCCATGAGATTTGGTCCCAGGGCCGTAAACTCCTAAAAGGAGTTATTTAATGCCCTAAACTCTTCCATAGACCAAGCCATTAAGTAGAAATGCTTCTTAGGGTCTTGTAGAGCATAAAAACCAAATTGGTCACATAAGTATAAGCTTACGGCCGTAAACTCATGAGTTTACGACCGTAAACTCATTTAGTAGTGTCATTAGGGCCGTAAACTTCATGATGGAGTATTCCTTGAACCCTACACACAATAGCTTTCCTTACAAACACTTAGATGCAATCATATAGGCTAATAACACTTGATAAAGGTGTTTAGCATGTCCTAGGGTGTCTTGATTTATTTATTAGTTGTTTATAAACTAATTTGATACATATATGTGATATTATATGCTAACTAGGATCATAGAGTGTGTTCAAGACTTCACTTGACACCTGGCAGTCCTACCTCTTAAGTTCATCCGTATCACCCACAACAGGTGAGTTCATACCCCTTAATCAACCTTTTAAATGTTTTTAAATACTTTATGGGGGGATACAAGTAGAATCATGCTACTTATTATATCAATCACATGTGATTAATAAGCAGCATTCAAATGATTGGCTACTCATTAGCCGTTTTACCAAACAGTTTCCTTCAAATGTTTTTCATAAACACTTTATAGGTTTAAAACTACTTATTAAACTGAACATTTTACTCTATATGTTTCATTTCAAACTCATTTACAATTGTGTTTCAAACAAATGTTTCTTTATACTTAATCTGTTTTATCAAACCCATGCTTCCAACCCGTTTTATAGATTGACATCAAGTCGATCTTTTCTTAGATAATAATTATGTTCAAAGGTTTTACAAAACTTATTTTATGCTTTTATATTATCAATTGCATGCCTATATATGTATAGTTATATAAGAAATGTTGAAAGGACTTAGGAAGGCTATCCACCGTATTTCCTTTTCGCGCTTGAGATGTGGTCTGGTGGGATATCGGGTACCCGTCCGAAGGTCATTTAAATATTAGTTATATATCATGTATACATATATAGTCATAAAGGTTCTTCCAGTTCATTCAATACCCTTGGGTAGCAAGGGTATACATCCATGTTTATACGTACCAGTTACATTATTAGTAAGCTACCATATGGGTAGTTTAGGAAGATATTAGAACCATTACTGGAACGCGATATCATACAACGAGTCAGTTCATTCACGAGTCAATACTTGCTAGATAAAGAGAACATACATTACAGCTAGTACACACAGTACATTATTATACATGCTAGATAGAGAGAGAACATACATTACAGCTAGAACACGCAGAACATTACAGTACATTACTATACAATTACATGAGTACGTTTACCTGATTACTTTTACATGAGTACATTTACATAGATACGTTTACATAGAGACCCTGTTATAAGCATGCCTATATATGTATAGTTATATAAGCAATGTTTAAAGGACTTAGGAAGGCTATCCATCCTATTTCCTTTTCGCGCTTCAGATGTGGTCTGGTGGGATATCAGGTACCCGTCCGAAGGTCGTTTAAACATTAGTTATATATCATGTGTACATATATGGACATAATAGTTCCTTTCAGTCAGTTCAGTATCTTTGGGTAGCAAAGGCATACGTTCATATACTTTTACATGATTACGCTTACATGTGTAAGTATACATAAATACGTTTACATGAGTGCGCTTACATATACGTTAGTAGGACAGACATCACTAGGTGCTATAGCATGGAACGAGTTCAGGATCTAACTATACTGATGAATCACAACGCATTTGTGATAGTTATATCGGGTATACATGATCATAGTAATGTGGATATTCACGGCATGCATATATGCATGGGCGTGTAAAGGTCTCAAAATCCCTTTGACAGGGGAGCGTCTAGCCTGGGATCTAGCCATCACATTATACCTTATCCCTCAAATAAGGAAATAAGAGTACAGAAGTGGTTATTTATTACAAATACTACAATACTTAGAAGAATTACCCTAGACTTAAGGTAATTGGTACGGTTGTAGTTCGACACTACACCATAGTACTATTTCATTTTCCCATTACATTCACTTCGTGAACATTCACACGACGCACGGTAATGTAGAAACTATATTTTTGGTTAATGATAGTCGGAATTGGGAAAATACACTCTTACAAGAGCCACACACACGGACACTAGATGCCTTGGTAGAAGGATACAATTAGTAGGAAACATAGGGCTTCCTAGGATCATACAAAACATTTTTATACTTACAGTTCATATACATTTTCAATACTTACAATTCATATACATTTTCAATACTTACAATTCATATACATAAAAATACTTACATACAAATTAAGACACTAAAATACTTATGATCTCACCAGCTTTAAAGCTGATACTCTATTTCAAAATAACTTGTATCCTCTGGTCAACCATAGACATGTACCGATGCAAGGTTCAGAGAAGATGGTGCTCGTTCAAGACTCATCTTTCATTTTGTTTATACTTTAGTGTCTATTATAATTTGACAGAACACTTGTATTAAAATTATATTATTAATGCAATGGATGATGTTGTTGCTTGTTTACTACTTTTCATTGTTGTGATACTGTACATGACGTCCTCTGTCCCAGAACGTTTCCGCCGTTCTTAGTTTTGGGGTGTGGCATATATATATATATATATATATATATATATATATATATATATATATATATATATATATATATATATATACACACACACACACACACACACCATGTCAACATAATACAAAATGTTGAATATAATAATTCATGACATCAACAATATATTATTTGAGTTTATATTTTCTATAACGTCGTGATTTTTACCATAATTTTTATTATTATTATTTTTAACTCTCTTTTAGTAGAAAAACTAAAATGAAAGTCTTTTACACAATGTTTAAAAACAACCCAAAAGAAACTTATTATGTTTAATAAACCAAAATAATGAAGTGACCACATGACAAGTCCAAGTGGTATCAACTAAATAAAAATAAAAAACTACCCGATAAGAGTCACAATCTCACCAAACCACATACTTAAGCAACTTGTACCAATAATAGGTGTGGCAAATAACAACAAGAAACAAGTGTCAGTAACAACTTAGTGAGCTAACTAGTTATTCAATGTCAAAGTGAAACCATATAATTCCCACAACGGGTTAGTTATTCTAATTATCATTTACATACCAAGTTTCCAACTTCACAAAGTACATAGCACCATACACAAACATTATACACCACTTTAATCTTGCATTATATACTGTTCCTTGTTTAATCCAACCTTCTAATCACTTGTTCTCATTCCTCATTATAATTACTATTACTAATAGTTCATCACTATAATTACACACCTCACTCTTCATTGTTATTACTATTATTAATATCCATTGCATAATTACTATTAATAATAGTTCACTACTATAATTACACACCATCACTCTTCATTGTGATTACTATTATTAATTTCCACCGCATATCACATACTGGTCCTACATTGCTATAATCGCTATATTGAGTTTCTACATCACTTGACCCACAAGAATAACTAGTTTACTACTATTCGGACACTAGCCTGTCTGGCTGGACCGATGCATGGGGTAAGGGGTGACTCACACCCAAGATATGGTCATCCATTTCACTACGTTCTCTAATTCGACATTGCAAAGACAAGTATATCGTGATGTTGTTAAGGATTGTGTAATATCCCAAAACTGCTAAGTAAAAAATTTCATTTTCAAACAACCAAAGCCATTAATTCATTTGCTAAAAAAACAATCAAAGTATAAAGTATTCTCAAAACATCAGATATAATTCATAAAAATATAATGCGAAAAACTATGGGGGATGCAATATGTTTAGGCCGGTCCCTTCCTTTTAAAACCAAAAGAACCTAAAACAATAAACATAAAACCTTAATCATAAAGGTTAGTGACGTTTGTCACCCTAGACCTGTCAGTCTAACTGTAGCTAATAGTTTAGGTGCGGGATTGTCAATCCCCCGTATAGATCTATACACAAGTATCACGCTCTCCCTACAAGAGATTATAGTATATAATACAGGACTTTAACTGCATACTTGAAAGTACGTGAAGTTGAATGTCTCACAAAACTTAGTATCAAATAGATTTTACGTATGAAAAGTCCAATTATTCTTGTATATGAAAGTATTTCCTTGATATAGTACTTATAGTATGTAAAATCTCATGAATATCTAATAAACTATACCAATTATAGTTTTTCCAAATGTGTGATTCGTTTGTATGATAAACCCTAGTGTAGTGTCGACTTTGTATGTAAAGTATAACATTTGTAATAACATTATTTAGCATTTATACTCAAAATATAAATAAAGTGTTTGATATTTATATAACAACATGTTTCATTCCAAAAAGACAGTGTTATCATGATATGTTGTATGAGAATGTTTTCGTATGACAGTTATAAATAACATAATTTATTATCTAACAAAAGTATAGCAAAAGATTGATCTTTTTTCACACGAGGATAACCGTGTGTGTACTTGTATTCCCCCTCCCTTAAAAGTGTATAAAAGCATTTACAAAACGTAGTTATAGGGGTATGAACTCACTTGGTAGTAGTGAACAAGGCGAGACTAAATTCGAGCAGAACTTCGACTGGAGAAAGTTGAAGATCTCGGGAATCTAGGGAGCGTCGGGACTTGCGTCGTGAGCTAGTGGTAATACTGGGGCTTCAAGGTAATCTTAGAGGGACTCGAGAGGTGTTCGGTGGAGGAAATGGTAAGAGAATAGCAACCAAACCCGGAGCCCTAGCCTCCCTTTTATAGTGCTGGGGGCACTCACGAACGCAGAGCGTTCCCTATGGGAATGCAGGGTGTTCCCCTGAGTCGCCATGGCTTACGTACTCTTGATTCGACAGACGGATGGGACTGGCTTTGTGCCCCGAACGCAGTGCGTTCCCTCAGACCTTTTGTGCCTCGATCTTGTAAAATGCGTAACTTTCACGTACGAGCTCGGTTTTCGACGTTCTTTATATGCACGCGAAGGTGAGAATATACTCTACAACTCTCGTGTAGACTTCATCGGCTAATTTTTATTTATTTTTAATAATATATTTTTACAGGCCGGGACTAGAAAAGTCCATTAAAAATCCATAACTTCTTCATCCAACGTCCATTTTCGTCTGTCTTTTTACCGTTGTACTACTATTGACGAGATCTTTGATTCTCGTTTAGGTTGTGTCGGCTAAAAATCGCTCGATCTCTATCTCGAGTTTTTAGCTGTCTACCGCTATATCCGAAAGTTCGAAAAATCATAACTTCCTCATACGAAGTCAGATTTGGGCGTTCCTTTTATGTATGTTCACGGTTTAATGATATCTATGACTTTCATTTAGATACTTAAGGTTAAAAAGTATTTTATTAAAACATCGTGTTTTACGTTTAACCGTATTGACGGTTTTGCTGTGAATCTTAGGTTGGTCAGAACTTCTTCGTTATAACTCGGATTTTAGTGTTCTTTATATTTCTGAAACCCTTGACACGATATCTATCATTCATGAAATCTAGTAGAGACTTTTGAACATTTTATTTCTGACGATAATTTCATTATATCAAAAGAGATTACATTTCTTGACTTTTTAGGTCATTACATTGATTCGAAATATTGGGTTGTCATATGTATGGTATGTGGTATTTTAAGAATCTCACTAAGCTTTGTGCTTACAGTTTTGTGTTTATGGTTTCATGTACTTCCGGTCGAAAGGGAAGGGCCCGACATGATGCCACAGTGTCCCCCAAAGTTTATTCTGTAATGGCTATTTATGATTTTTACTTTCATGTTTAAATAATATTTTCACCTTGAATGGTTTTGGGAACAAATTGTTGTATGGATTAATGTTTTAAAAATAAAAACTTTTCCATGAAGTTTTGGGACATTACATTCCGGATCATAAATCTCAAAAGAACTAAAAACTTGTTTTTTTATACGAAACAGTGGTTAAGATCACCGCCAATTTTAGAGAGAGATAGAGAGCATTATTTTTTCCTCAATATACAACTACAGAGGAGATGAGGATGACTCTATACAATTATATGTTAAGGACAGAGATTTAGGAGCGTGTGAGTATCTCTAGTCATGATACTTTTCCCGGTTTAGTGGAGTCCGCCAAAGATAGGAAGCAAGATCAGGTTTGTGCATCAGCAACAGTAGCCAAGAAGGCTATAGTGACTGACTTTCGATCAGGAGATCGAGAGGCTTGTGGATCTTGTAGAAGGTGTGGTCAGACTCATTGGTTAATTGGCGTGCGCCATCTTCTAGGTGTTTCTGATGCGGTCAGGAGGGTTACTACAACCAGGATTGTAGTCAGAGAGAGTCAAGAGTATGTGTCATTTGCAGTCAGCTAAACCATGTTAGTACGAATTATCCTCTGGTTGCGGATGGGATGGTTTTGGATCCTATACCTTTGGCTTCGTAGTTACCAGATGGACGGTGTGGGATAGCTAAAGTTCCCAGGGCTGGAGTTTGAGTTAGTAGTTCTTCAATGTGGTCGAGTGTAGTGTTCATTGGTGTCGTCAGTTCCTTTCCATTCTATGATTTCGTTGTTTCAATTGTACTTTTGAGTGATCTGTCAAATGGTAATGTCTTAAATAACTATGGTTCTATTTTGAATGATTATGTATGGTTGGATTGTTGTTGTTGTGGGGTTGTAGATGTGTAATGGAAATCTTTTATTTTTTTCGTTATGGGTTGTAGTCATATGTTTAAGCTCCAGAGTTTTTTTTTTAGGATTTTGATTCCCTGATACTTGGTGATGTCAAGTGTGGTTGTTAGGAACCATGTGGTGAATTTATTCGATTAGCTTGGAGATTCGAATAGTTGTGAAGTCCTCAACATTTACCAATTCCAAGTGGGGGAGAATCACCTTGTAAGATGGAAATATTTTTGAGTGCAGGTCATTCCAGAGTTCCATATTAAGGGATGGGAGTACAGCTAGTTGGGAATGTTGTCCGAATTGGAACTTATGCAAGAAATGTTGTTCAACAGTCAGTTGTGATTAGGGAAGTATATGTTGAGCATTCAAGGTTATCCCGACTGAAAAGTTGATGCTACGGTAGCAGCCCAAGATTGGGTTAAGGATTAGGCTCAGGTCGAGGGTTATGTAAGGAACTATCTACATGTTCTTGTTTGATGAAGACTTTGGAGTTTGAAGCATGATCCGAACACCTGATAGGGTCTAGTAGACTATGGGTCTGTCTCGTGTCAACATTGTTTGCTATCTTTGTAGTTTTATTGGGAAGACCATGTGGGAAGCCCATAGCAGGTGCAAGAGTGATTGTAAGAATACGATTTTGGTCCGTAGCATTCACATTGGTTGAAATACACTCGATAGTTGAAATAGGTCGGAGTGATTGTAAGATTATATGAGGACCACAACATTCGCATAGTTGAAATAGGTCATTGTAGGAGTGATGTAAGACTACGATTTGGCCCGTAACATTCACTTGGGTTGAAGCATGCCTATTATTGTTTGTTAGTTTGTTTGTTATTAGGCATCCCTTGTTAGAAATAAGGGTTGTTAGAGTCGTGTTAATGTATAGGCTAGGTTAGCCTTTGTCTGTCAGGCTACTGTTTAGAAATTTAGCTTTTATGTTTGTGTGTGAGGTTGCCGGTTTCAAAGGTTGGTCGTGGATTCCATTCTTCAGTTACCAGTGGGACGATGTAAGGTCGAGAAGGCCTTGGTTGAAGTACATTTATGAATTTCTGGTCAGCATGGTCAATACATGAGAGTGACCTTGTCTGCCTGAAATTCAGGCATGATATTGGAATCTTCAGGTTATGGGTGAAGAATTCTACTCTTCTCGATGTCGGTTAGTCGTGATGTGTTGGTGTTCGTTTCTTCATCGGGTCTTGTATTTCTCGTAAAGCATTGAAACGGATTTTGTGTTAGAAGTAAGTGTTCAATTTAGAGCATTGTTCTGGTGCGATAGTGAAAGTGATTTTGACCTTTGGGAGTTCTCGCTCGAGTTTGGCTTCTGTAACTAGTCTTGGTGAACTTTGTGTTTTTATTCGCCGATTTGGGCTTGCAGTATAGCACTAGCTTGTTCCAAAGGGAGTAGACTTGGAAACCCGACAAGGGGGTTTGAAGGGTGTTTTAAGAGTAATTTGTAAGGATAGATTTCGAGGATGAGATATGATTTAAGTGGGGGAGAGTTACAACATGTGTTTCTTAGAACAGATCAGTTGAAGGCCTTATCTTTAAGGTTAGGTCATCTCCCTTAGCCCCTACCCTCTTATATTGTAACCCTATCTTTTCTTCTTGCTTTTGAGCTCTTTTTGGTGTTTTGGTTATTTGAAAGTTGAATGAAGACTTTGTTTAGCAAAGGCTCAACTACATCTTGTCTCCATCTCTTGGTGCAACTTCTAGACTTAGGTAAGTCTCCAAGTTCCCACCTTTATGGTTTATCCTTGTAGATCTAGACTTTTGAGCTCAGTTCATTCAAGTTAGGTTGATATGAATGGTTAGTTTTGATAAATTTGGCAGCTTTATCACTTCTTGAGGTCCCTAGGTCGTCACATGTTTCAAATCGAGACTTGCATGCTAATTGGTTCCATGCATGGAGTCTTGACCCCATTTTCTTACCCTATTTGACTTAGTTTTGAGAGAGACATGCATTGGACATGCATGTCCATAAAGTAAGTATTTTTTACATTTCATTTGTGGGAAGGCTTTTGGAAAATTGGATCAAATGACTTAATGGATTAAGTTCTTATTAAGAAAAAAATTGTTTCTGCCAATGATCACGGCGTGGCCAAGGCGTGGTGGAGACAAGCTTCATGATTACGTTGTCCTGACATTCCCACGATGTGGCCAAGGAGGGCCCACGACGTGACGATGTCTACATGTCGTTTATTTTGTCCTCTTATGTTCACAACATGGCAAAGAGGTCCCCACAACATGGTGGCCGTTAACTTCCGTTGACCGTTGACTTTTGACCAGTTTGACTTTATGTCAAATTTGGATGATTTGGATTTGTTATTGAGTATTTTCCACAACATATTTTTCAGTTGCTTTGGTCTTTCAGATCTCATCCCAAGAACAGGTACTTTCCTCTCCTAATGCAAGTCGGGATTGAAAAAAAGGAATGGACTTCTACACCTTTATTTTTAACTTCATTACAATCGCCATTATCTTCTTCAGAAGGATATAAATTACTTAGAAACTCATCATCAGTGGTCTTTTTCAAAGGTCTTTTGTTATGTACAATAACTTTATCTTCAAGACCTTTAGTGGGAGGGGTTCCATTAGTAGGAGGGTTACTTTCAGTAGCATGGGCACCTTCATTGGTATGGGCTCCTTCATTTGTAGCCACACCTTCATCTTCAATGCCACTTTCATCATCACTAACAACTTGATTCATTTCATCATCCCACCATTCCTCCATACCATTCCCAATATGATCAACATAAATTGAAATTTCCTGATATTCATACTCGGTATCTATAAAATCGGTATAGTCCAAATCATATTATATGAAATGAATGCCTAGATAATGTCGTGTTAGGGATGCAATAGTAAAGATTTTGAACCTTTCCTGAATGGTTCTTTTAATCGATGTGACTACAGAGGATATGATTCTTACTAACATACACACAAGGATGTCGAAAAATTACACCATTATAGTGTAGATGGAGTCTCATATACATAGCTTCTTGATCTTTCACAGTCATGAAAAAGTTAAAAAAAAAACAAAAAAAAAAAGAAAAAAAAAAAACAAACAAACAAACAAACCAACCAAAGAGTAGAATACCTTAGAACGTACATGAAGGCTCTCAACAGTGGCTAAGATGGTTAGAAACCCTTGGTCGTCTTCTTTATTGTGAATATACTTCCAAGTTTTATAGGAATAGTCCACTAAGCAAAAGATATAAACACTTTGTTCGTGCGAACTTTCGCACGTAGAATATATGATCTAGACATTTTTTACTTAGACTTGGAGTCAAAGTACATCATCTAGATAATTTGTTTGGAATGTCTGGCAAGGGTAACAAATATTTTTTGACTTTGGGGTCCATATAGACCAAAAAAAACTTAAATAAAATTTTAAAACCAAACATTAAACGTTGTTAGGTTTCTATGACATTTTCCCAATAATTTTCCAATAAAAGTTATTTGTTTTTATTCGGTAAAATAGTTTTGATATTATTATTTAATATATTATATTTTTAAAAATTTTGAGAATATCAATTGATAAATCAAACATTGTTTGATACATTTTAAATATATAATAAATGTAGTATGTTTATGAGTTTCTTTTGCTTTATAGGTTTAAATAGGTATTAAATACTAATGGAGTTTGGTGAACTCTAATCCCATTTTACATACTTGACTCTATATATTCTATATATATATATATGTGCGTAATTCTATGCATTTCCATATACAAATAGTGCAAGAAATCTACTTGAATCTATTGTTACAAAATGGAGTTGGATAGTATTCTTGATGTTCTTGACAAGAAAATCATTTTAGTCACGGGTGCTACTGGTTTCCTCGCAAAAAGTAAAGTCTTGACTCTCTCTTTAACATTGCTATATATGTCTTACACAACGTCAAAAATGACTTCATGTCTATGTTCATAATATTAACATAGTATTACAAAGCATGTAATTTCAGTCCCTGTGATTATTATTATTATTTTTGTACTACTTTACTTGGCAATTTTATTCATTGTGATTTTTTTTGGTCCTATTTCTTTATTTGGCAGTTTCATTCCCTCCACTTTTAGATGATTTAACTAAGTATTAAAATGTTACTTTGATCACCTCTGCTTAAACTTTATAATATGTCATTTTCATGATTCTATTTTCTAAATTTTCGTATTTTATCACATGTATATAGTATATAAAATCTAGTTTTTCTTAATAACTTTTGTTTGTTAACTTATAAAAAGAAAACATTTTATGTGCTTACTTTTATTTATGCGTCGATATAAATTCAATATGCTCAACATTTCAATGTAAATTTGAAATTTTATTACTTCCTTTTTTATATACGTGTAAGTTTGTGGACGTTTTGATTTTTTTTTTTTTTCCGTTTTCATACTTATTTTTATGTCTGCTTCATCGCTTTCTACGTATAATTGGGGTGACATATAATACGTTTTAAATATTTGAACATCCGTTCGTTAACTTAAAAAGAATAATCTCACTTGCTTATTTTTATGTGTGTGTGGATATAAAATCGAGTTTCTTTATGTTTTTGACGTAGATTTTATGTACGTTTTCGTTCTTATTTTTGTGTACATTTCACAACATAAACTTAAGTAAGTTAGTGGTACCAACTTCCGCGGATGTTTCTACCCATACTTTCCACCATTCAACTTTGTGAAATGGTATTTTCCATCCCTCTATTTTGTAAAATATCACTTTTAGTCTCTTGACTTACAACTTTCTAAAATGTCAATTCCACCCCTCAATTTTCTAAGGTTTCATGTTTAACCTCCGTAGTTTATATAATATGATTTTCGTATGGTTGTCACTCCACAACTCTATCAAATGTCACTTTGACCCATCGACTTTGAACTTCGTAAAATGACACTTTCTTCCCTTCGACTTTCTAAACTTTCGTGTCCACCCCATCCACCAATAGTTTTCTTAGTTATATCGACATTGTATATTTATCTATCAACAAGTGCAATGGTATCTAACTTTTATCAATATAATCATTAAAATTCAATTTATAAAACATATTGGCGTCTCCAAAACATGTGGTGGGAAAATACTAGTTTCATATAAATTAAGTAGTTATTGTCTACGTCATGAAACACCCATTCGATTTAATCGTCTCATGAAGTGCTCTTCTATGTTCTGTATTAGTAATTAACCATTGTATATGTATATCAAATATGGATATGTTATATGCATCATTGTAGTTTTTGTGGAGAAGATACTTAGAGTTCAACCAAATGTGAAGAAGCTATATCTTCTTGTCAGAGCAACAGATAGCATGTCTGCCTTACGACGCTTCCAAACTGAGGTATCGTTCATCTCATTACACATTTATTTATAAGCTAACATTTATGTTCATTTGTAATTCCTCTCAAGAACCAATAAGACACTTATACATCATAGGCAGTAGAAAAGGATTTGTTTAAAGTCCTGAAAGAGAAGTACCATACAAACCTACAAAACTTTCTCTCTGAAAAGGTAATTCTTGTTCCGGGGGACATAACATGTGAGAACTTAGGAGTAAAAGACTCATGTCTGAAAGAGGATATGTGGGGAGATGTTGAAGTTGTTGTTAATACAGCTGCATCCACAAACTTTTTCGAAAGGTACAAACTATCATACATTTGACTTCATCTACCATTATTTCACTTCAACTAATTATACATATTTGGATTGTTGAAGATACGATGTTGCCCTAGCTCTTAACACATTTGGCGCTAAATTCGTTTTGGACTTTGCTAAGAAATGTATAAACATAAAGTTGTTGCTTCATGTGTCCACAGGTGCGTCAGACATAACTTCCAAATTATTTTTGAAAACAACTCTTTATGTATTGTTTTACCGTGGTTGTCGTATGATGTTTGGTATGTATCTTCAAACAACATTATATTTGGTTTTAATTTTGATTTCCTTTTCATTGAATTAATAAATGTAACAAAATTTATAACTTAAGTCTATCTCATAAAATATTTTCTATGAAGCAAAATTATGAATGTATGTTTAATTTTGTGTCTACCATAATTTTCTATTGTAATTTAATTATAAAACATATTAAAATAAATAATAAGCAGATTTAACGTCAACCATTTATTTATAAAAACTCGTTTAATTTGACCGGTCAAATGGGTCAAATAATTGCAAAGTCTATCTAATAAATATTAAAAAGTTAAAGCAATGTTTAATAATTTTCAAATTTCAAGATATCAATCTTATATTGGAATCACAAAGTAGACAATAGCTTCTTAATTGATATGAGACGATTAAATCAACTTAATTGATAGTAGATAGACGATTAAATCAACGTATTCGCGTCTCCGAAACATGTGGTGGGAAAATACTAGTTTCATAAATATTAAAAAGTTAAAGCAATGTTTAATCAATTTTATGAGTTTCTTTTCTTTGTTTCATTTTCTTTTTAAGTTTAAAAATGTTCATAGTTATTATTTATCCTAATAAATAAAGATAATTTTGCTAAATGTCAATTTCTTATTGAATTTGACACATATCATTTTCTTAGAATTTTAAAATTATTTTTTTCTATTTGTCATTTTTGTATTTTTTTTTTCATTTTTATTAATTAATCAAATACAATAAGAATTTTAAAATTATTTTTTTCACCTCATAGTAATTAATGTGAATTAATGTATATAGTATTGAATTCTTATTTCTATTAATATATTAATGAATTGTATTTATGAATTTATATTAATTAGTTTTATTAGTATAGATTAATTAAGACAAATTGCATAAATGGTCCTTGTGGTTTACTTTAAAAAATACTTAATTTTACATGTTCATATTCAACATGATTATTTACAACATGATAATAATTTTTTATTAGTATAGATTGAATTACTTATTCTTCATTTCATTTATATTTATTTCAATAATTTATTTTGAAAAATATTTAATGTCTACATCTTATATTTAACTTTTTTAATAAACTTGTGTAATACACGGGTCTCACACCTAGTTAACGAATAAAAAATAATATATTTAAGATGTGTCCATCAGTTCTTCTCGTGTTTATTTTATTCTTCATATCAACTAATCTTTGAATCTTGATTTACAAATAATATCGGAAGCAAATAGTTTTAAAAATACAAAAGTTTAAAATTGTCATGATCCGTAAAACTTAATTAACTGCAATTTCCATATATTGGAATTGACAACTTCACTAACTCTCTATTTCAGAAAATTTAAGTTTTTTTTCTTCTAAATATCCTAATGATGCATATTCAGCCTATGTCTCTGGTGAGAAGCCAGGGATAATACTTGAAACTACGAGCTACCTGGGAGAGATGATTGATATCAAACATGAGAAAAGGATCATCGAAGATAGACTAAAAGAGCTTGAATATCACAATGCTAACGAACAAGTAGTTAAAATGGCCATGAAAGATTTCGGTAGGCAAAGGTAATCAACTACTTTTGATTTTGCCATCAACTGGGTTGCGACACAGCTCGTTTACCCGTTATGTCTATGTAAAACGTTCTTTAACATTGCTTAAAAATATGTTTATTGTAACAAAATGTTTTTAATCTAAGTAAAGATAATGATTCATCCACTTGAAAAAAGCTGATTTGAGTTTTATACCTCTCATTTTATTAAAAGAGAAAATCAAGTATAAAATTTAAACCACATTATTGTTAATTAAAAACATAAGTGGAAACATTACTTTGCTATATATTATATACATATTAAATTTCGATTTCGATCCAGGGCGAATCATTATGGATGGCCAAATACATATGTTTTTACCAAGGCATTAGGGGAAATGGTTCTTCAACATTGTAAAGGAGACATTCCTTTGGTTATTTTTCGTCCAACCATCATCACTAGTACCTACAAAGAACCCTTCCCCGGGTGGATCGAAGGCATTAGGTAACTGATTCCTTGTTTTTGTCTAACAAGCAGATGGTTTATGATAGGAAGTTTGATATATCCTAGAAAAAACATAATTTTTATTTATAAAAATCACAGGACCATCGATAACTTTATTGTTGGCTATGGCAAAGACAGGTTAAGGTTTGTCCCTTCAGATCCTGAATGCGTGTTTGATGTGGTGAGTTTTCTGGAGAATTTTATCTCAATTTAACTTTCATCTTGAAAACATTTTGCTTAAATTATACTAATAATGTAAACGTTGGTAGTTACCGGCTGACATGGTGGTGAATGCTATGATCGCTGCAATCGTGGCTAATGTAGATCAAACTTCTTCTGTAACAATTTATCATGTTGGATCTTCGGTGTCAAACCCTATGACAAGCACCATGATACAAAAATATATCTACATGTATTTTACTCAACATCCATGGACAAACAAGAATGGGAAACCAGTCATAGTTAGCAAGCTTAGAACGTTGAAATCAATGGCTAGCTTCCAAAGATACATCACTCTTCGTTTCATGCTTCCCCTACAGGTTTCTCTCAATTAACTTCTCTTTCTCTAACTTTTTTCTCACTTCAAATTTTCTTATTTTTGTATGTTAATAAAGTAAATTTCAATCGTAGGTACTTAAAGTTGTGAACGTAATACTTTGCCAAGCGTTTGCTGGTACATGCAAGAATATTGAACGAAAGATCAACTTTGTACTTTGGCTAGTGAAGCTTTACCAACCATATTTGTTCTCGAAAAGTTTGTAAGCATTATTAGTTCACTTCTTAATGAAAAATCTATTAATCTTTCCACCTTTTTAGGGGTTACGAATTGAACTCATTAATTTTGTTATAGGTACACCTTTTTAGGGGTTACGAATTGAACTCATTAACTTTGCTATAGGTACGATGATATAAATACCGAAAAGTTGCGTAACATGGTTAGGGAGAATAAACAAGATGATGTATTCTTCAACTTCGACCCAAAGATAATTGATTGGGAAGACTACTTCTTGCATACACACATTCCTGGAGTGGTAAGATATGAGTTCAAATGATCAAGATCTCACATAGACGGGTATAGATCATGTATTTCCAATCTTTTTTCAGTTACACTAATAATTATGGCTTGTATCAATAAACATTGTATCAATTCGATCAAGATGAACAACTTAAATTGAGTTGGTTGATGCATAAAAGTATTCTCGCATTCTATAAGTGTTGTTTGATACTAATTTTATCAGTATCACCAAAATATTTAATGACACATGAAATAGAATAAAAATAATAATAATCGGAAGGGTTTCCTGCGTTTGAGTGGTGTGGAAGGTGTTTGTTTTGTGTGTTTGTTCATGTGTTTCATATATTGTTGTTATCTGAAGTACATTGCATGAATTGTTATTACGTATATTGGGATTTGAAAATTCTGAAAAATTAGATATGTAAGGATGCATTTATATGGTGTGCACGTACATTGTACATTGGAGCTCAAAAAGAAATCAATATCTTATTATGGACACACCAATCTACAACACCAATAGTTAGACTTACTTTTTAGATGAATGATGATAAATTATTACCTTATTATTACTAACTTTATCAATATTATTAATTTTAAGTTTATTTTTTATTAAGATAAAAAAAACAACAATAATATTGTTTTTATAATATAAATAATATTATAAAAAATAAAATTCTAGATAAATTATTATCATTTTTTATTAAATTAGTAAAACATCTTTCTATTTGTTTTCTACATAAATATTAGTCATAAACGAAATAATAAAATTTATATTTTTTTTGTTAGTTATATGCAACTTTAGTTATTAATTATTTTTTCTCGTGTAACATAAACCACAAATAAACTAATTTTAATTTGGATAATTGAATTGTTTAGTTTAAATAAACAAAGTTAGCAACTAAATATAGATTTTAAATTTATTTTTATTAAAACATAAATTATTCAAAAATATAATCTTTTCCGTAAAACCTTTTAAGGATATAACATGTCTTTTAAGATTAAATAAATAAAGATAATAATCATTATTAATGTTTCTTTTAAATATATTTATAGTTGTAACTAATATTATTATCATTACTATTTTGTTAGTAAAGAAAAAAAAACGTTTCTTGCTAACAGAAATAAAAAAAGGAGTTTTTGTTTATTCTTTTATTTTTGTATTGCAATAAAAAAAAGTACTTTTATATTCTAAAATTAATAAAAAGAAAAATAGGAGAGAGAAAAAAACTTAATTTTTTTTGGAAAACAATATAATCAAAAGAATTTATCAATAAAAATAATTAGTTAATAATTATATAGTAGGTTAGTGTTTAGTAGAATGAGGTATAAAAAAATCCCTAAATTATCTTATACTCTAATCTTGTAAGTCACAAATTTAAAAAAAAAAATGCAAAAATAGTTCCTGTAGTTGTCAAAATTATGTAGTTGTGGTCCAAAAACGTTTAATGGTGTATCATTTGTCCAATTTTGAATATTTTATGTGGTTTTGGTCTCTATGGTTGAAATCTTGGTGTAGTTTTGGTTTAGACCTAACCTGAAATGACAGAAATGTCTTTCAATATTTTTTTTTTTTAATATTTATACTTATTTTCTTTTTTTTTTTCATTTAAAAAAAATCACTCACCCACCTTCCCAACCTCTCTCTCTCTCTCTCTCTCTCTCTCTCTCTCTCTCCGTTACTCATTTCACTTTCTAATTCTCACAAAAAGAGAATATCATCATCACCACCACCAGTCAACCAAGAAGAGTATCGTTAGAACTGTCACATCCTCATCGAAATCGTCATTTTTTAGATATCAACATCGCCACCACAACCACCTTGAATGCCACCACGGTCCACCACTACCTCCTTCAACAATCCTGATCTGTGTTCTAAAGCCACCGATCTGCATATTCTATCACCGAAAACCACCAGTTGCCCCCTCTACCGTCACCAGTGTTCATCCCCCCTTCTGTCATCTCCTAGTCTTACACTCTCACCCTTCATCCTTCATTCAAAACTCCAACCATCTGTACCCTCGTTGGCATCTATCGTACCTATAGATCGATGGTGTTGGCGAAACATATATATGGTAGAAGTAGTGGTGGTAGTGGCGAGCCAGATGCAACCCAACAAGCACGTTTTTCAGCAAGACATCGTAAATCGAAGAGGAAGGGTGCAACTTTTTCTAGATTTGTCTTGAAGAATATGATGATGAGATGAGGTGGGAGTTTGATGCACCCTAGCCGGAGAAAAAGAGCAGACGGCAGTGTGTGTAACATCCCCCTCTGGCACGTATCACAATATTGTCCGCTTTTGGCCACACGGCACGAGGACTTCCCAGGGGGTCACCCATCCTGGTACTACTCCCGCCCGAGCACGCTTAACTGCAGAGTTCTTATGGGATCTGCTGCCCTCGCGACTTTAAAACGCGTTGTGATAGGGAAGGTATCCACACCCCTTATAAGGAATTCTTAGTTCTCCTTCCCAACCGATGTGGGATCAGATCTAACCCACTTTCACCCCCCATTATAGGGTTCGACGTCCCCGTCGAACACATCGACCCGTGCCCTGGCTCTGATACCATTTGTAACATCCCCCTCTAGCACGTATCACAATATTGTCCGCTTTGGGGCACTTGGCACGAGGACTTCCCAGGGGGTCACCCATCCTGGTACTACTCCCGTCTGAGGGCAGCAGATCCCATAAGAACTCTGCAGTTAAGCGTGCTCGGGCGGGAGTAGTACCAGGATGGGTGACCCTCTAGGAAGTCCTCGTGCCGAGTGCCCCAAAGCGGACAATATTGTGATACGTGCCAGAGGGGGATGTTACAGTGTGTGGTTAGGGTAGGTGACGATGTCGGTAAAGATGGTTAGGGTAGGTAACAACGCCGACGAAGGTGGTTTGTGGTGGTGTCTCATCGTGTGGTACAGTTGATTTTTGGTGAGAAATGAACTCACCCAAAAAAAAGTCTCCGACCATCAAAATCAGATATAGAAAATCGATGGTGAACTCCGACGATGGTTCTCGTCACTGGTGATGGTGGAGGGTGGAGAGGTGATCAAATGGGTTTTCTCATCCCATAAAGATGAGAGTGGGTTGGATTTTTTTTAACTTATAAGTAAAAAATTAAATTGATTTATGTATTTTAGCAATTAAGGAAAATAGAAAATATAAATTATAAGGGTATATTTGTCTTTTTTAAGTGTAGAGGGACCAAAATCACTAAAAGATCCAAAATTGAACCATTGATACACCACCAAACGTTTTTTTTTTTTTTACCAAAAACACATATTTTTAACAACCATAGGGACCATTTTTGCAATTTTCTCCATAAATTTTTATAGTTTAGGTTTTTAATAAAATATATTAAATTGTTCTTCCTAATCATTATCCCCAATTCCGGACACCCATGTATGGTCCCACTATAACTGCCAAAAAATCGAAATTAACTGATCTGTGAGAATTTGGCCACATTGAACTATTTGTTGAGAGATGTAAAAGTAAAAATGTACTTTGGAAACACAAAAAAATAAAATTTCAAAAACAAAAACAGAGTTGTTTCTTTCATTTTCTTCACAAAAGTAAACTTACAAACAAAAATTTCAAATTAGTATCTCAAATCATTAACCAATTGCATAAAATACTAAATTATGAATCATGTATATTGTATAGTGTATACCTTCTTTAAATGTTGATAACTATAGAAATTTCCATATGGATTCATGGGGTTGTTGACGACAATTTTCACTGATTGCCTATTTTGATCGTATAACATAGAATAAATAAGGTGTGATGCAAAAAAGAAAAGCTTAAACTTTTATATGTGTGTCTGTGGCATTTCTACAAACTGTTTGTATGCGTGACTCAAGCTCTGTGTATATTCTTTATACCAAATAAACCCACAAAAAATTAAGAGAAATGAATTTTTCAGATAGACGGTAGTATTATCAAACCTTGAATTATCTTTCACTTAAAGGATCTTTATAAAATATTGATGTAGATTTACCAGGCTCAACCTTTTTTCTTTGAGACAGACCACTCCTGGTTCGAACACGTTGGAATACTTGAATACCTGTTCTTAAATCAGAATCCTTCGGATTAAGTGACCACCTAAAAGTAGAAGGTCATCTAAAAGAAAGCAATTGGGCGAACGTCACACCTCAGTTGGAAGTGGAGAAGTAAACGTGTTTGTCAAATTGAAACAAAACCTTTGTGAAATTGAAAAAGGAATGCGGAATC